>NW_027272420.1:0-59355 GCF_040938485.1 Diadema antillarum | reverse complement strand
GATGTCGAAGCAGGCGCCATGTTGATGCAAGCTGATGACGATGGAGTGGACAGACTAGTCTGCCACTTTTCAAAGAAGTTCAACGCCCACCAGCGGAAGTATTCTACCGTTGAGAAGGAGACCCTGAGCGTTAATTCTTTCGCTCAGCTATGTTGATGTATATGTGGGCAGCATAACTCAACCGGTTGTTGTATGGACTGACCACAACCCACTGACATTCGTCAACAGAATGAGAAACAAAAATCAGAGACTGATGCGATGGAGTTTAATCCTACAGGAGTATAACCTTGACATTAAGTACATTCGCGGAAAGGAAAACATTGTCACAGACACCCTTTCTCATGCTTAATTGAGACATCTCAATATTTTGTCTCGTTGCCAGATGCAACAATTGTGCAAGTGTATTTTATATTTGTAACACTTTCAACTGGTGTAATTTTGTTTTTGCAAGTACTCAGGACAGTGTGTACATCAATATGTATGTATGTTGCATACACTATAATTGTGATGCCAACAGCATGAATGGCACTTTGAGTGTGTAAATAACAATAATATGGAAGTATTTTCAGACATGTTTGTGTAAGTGCGGAAACACAGCAAGCTATATTTGTGCTTTAAAAAGTCACTTTCCAAAAGAAGACATTATGAAGGCTGTGTTAAGTTACGGTAGCCATCAATAGTTGTCAAGAATGTGAGTTGTTGGTAAAATAACTTCAAACAGGTAGTGTTGCTGTTTGTATAGAGAATGTGGTGTATTGAGTAATGTAGGTTTAGTTCAGGTATTTGAAGTTTCATACTTGTACATGTACAGGTATTGGTTGAATTTGTTGTGGCATATACCCTAAGTTGATTGGATGTTGCCTTTTGGATCCATTTAGCATGTATATGGTACTGTAAAAGTGTTTTCTTTCGCATACAGAAACTTTTGCGGTTTCCATCGGTGCCAACTTTTTCGCGTGTGTTTAAATTCGCGGTCGGTAATGTAGCGTTGTAACAAGCGACGAGTTCAAAACATTTTCGCGTGATGTTAAATTCGCGGTTCGACCTCAAAGCGCAAAAAGCGCGAAAATAAAACTACTGCAAAAGAAACCACTTTTACAGTATTAGGTACAGAAATCATATAGTTATACATGTACATAGCTTTTGCTCATTGTTATAGCTCAATCATGGCCTTGGTAAAGGTGTCCAGTATTTCACAGTTGATCCAACATACCAACCAGCATATATTTAAGCTGACTGTGTTATACCAGGATGTATCCAGGTATACACTCACTTATTTGTACACACAGGTTATCATCAAGGATATCTCATTCAGGTACATTTGAAGCCTTCACAAACATGATCAGGTATGAAGTTTGTTGATGTTTCGACAGTTTCAATAGATGCTGACACAACATCTATAGGTAATTGGGATATGCAGGTCACATATCATGGAATATGATATTTTGGTTGTAGGTAATATGATTACATTAGTTGGATTATATGCAGTTGCTTTTAGAAGAGATGATGTGTTTATAATCTTTGTACACAGGTTAATCATTTGATATGACAGTGTAAAACTGATTTCTATGTACAAGTATGTTCTAATGATGAAACCATGTAACTTTGTTATATTGTGCATTGTTTGTATGCATGACATGACATTGCAGTATTCAGTGTTGCTCAATTACATGCAATTCCAGTATGCTGTAATTAACAAAGCAGCAGTAACTCACGAGAGTGTTAGATTGGTATAAGTTGAATGGTACTAAAGTCGTACATGTTTTATCACAGGTTCTGATGATGATATAGCCATAGCATACCTTGTTTATGTTTTCTTAACAATACAGCAACCATGGTTAACTCATGCATTTGCAAGAGTGAATTGGAAGAGGAATGTACAATACTGTTCCAAAATATTGTGCCAAGGTAAGAGTCTGTGTTTGTGTTGTAAATGTAAATGCATTCTTTTTTTTTTGGGGGGGGGGGGGGGGAAAGTGTTACAGATACATGTGCATAGTAGGCCCTACTATCATTTCTAGGCACTTTATTGTTTCGCGGAGGAATATGTAAATACAATTTTTGTACAAGTAACGAGTTTGACAAGATGACCGAGATCGACCAAACACCTTGTTTGAGAGTCTGGGTATTTTTAGTGGTTATGATGGTTCGTTAGGCCAAGTTAACCTCCGTAACACAATGTGATATAAAATGAATGAGTGATTATCCCCGCGTTCACATTGGTCCCCGCGACGCGGGGAAAGTCCTGAGCTGTGGGATTTTCTCCTCAAAAACCATAATGTGAACGCTCGCTGGGACTTGTCCCCTCGTCCTCGCGAAGCAAGTTGGGTACGGGGACAAGATTTGGAGGGGAGAGTGACCTTGGGGCGCAATTGATAGCGTCCAGCTGTGGTCATCAAATGTGCGCATGCGCTATGCCTGGATTCAAGTGGCAGAGCTCGCTCCAAGCCCCAAAATGCCCCCACAGCTCGGGGACAGATGAGATACCAATGTGAACGGTCAGTCATAAAAAAGATAAGATCTCTTGTGGCTGTCCCCGCGACGCGGGGACCAATGTGAACGCGCTGACCAAGAGTATGGTTGATAATGACCACCCTCATTGAACCTCACAGACAGTTAAGTCAGTTTCTTCAAGGTGGCCACAAGTGAGGCCAGTAATTCTTTGTGCTTTGATGATAAAAGAAATGCTGGAGTAATGTCTTTAACAGTGACTCATTTTCAAAAGAATGACATATATGCTTATGCAAGTGCTATAGTTTGTTTGACACACCTGTTCAGTGACGGTTCAAAAAAGGAATTGGGGGGGGGGAGGGGAGGGCGTATGGTAGAGCACATCGGGCATGTGACCTGCTCTGCATTATTTGTTAAAACAAAAGAAATAAAATGGCAAAAATGAAAGGGACGTGCACCTCCCCCATTTCGTTTTGTGAAAGCGCCCCTTTAAGGAATTCCTGGATGTGCCCCTGCTGTTAGTGTGCACACCCTAAAATCATAGGTATTCAAATGTGTATATTGTATGTGTATCCAAAGAAAGAGGAATAAATTCTGTGTAACCAGTGACCTAAAACCGATGATTGCTTTAGCCTCATTTTTGTTGCAGCAAGTACAACACCTAATGAACATCACATGACATTCAACCACACACAAAGGCTACACAAAGAGGTGAATCTCTATTACAAAATTTACTTGAAAGCACACGCAAATGGAACACATTGCTGTACATGACTGTGGAGACATTTGCTTTGTCTGGTCACACCATTTGAAATAGGAGTAAGAAACAGACTCTTATTGTGACAGATTTTGTGTGAAGTGAAAGAATGCATCATGACATTGCTATGCTGCACACGTGTCATTTATCAGCTCTCCCTTTACCAACGTCAACGCTTGATCATGAGATTGATGTGAGAAAGAAGAGTGAGAACAGTATGAAGGGTTTTATACTTATTGATAAAGCTGTTAGGTTTCTGAAACAGTTTGTGTGTGTGTTGTGTGTGTGTTCACTGGACATGGTACAACTGTATAAGAGTTACAGGGTATTTGTCCGCACTTAAAGGGGAAGGCTAGTAACTGATCAGTGGGAATCAGTGGAAATGCTGGGAGAAGATTGTTCCAATCCTTATGGATTCATTCAAGAGTTCTTCGTATATCTATTCTTGTGTGAAAATGATTTGCTTTAGAACGGTCTCATATTCAAGTAATGTGCAGATTAATGCTCCGTCACTGACCAGGGACGCTAACCTGGAAGCATTAAACTGCACATTACTTGAATATGAGACCATTCTGAAGCAAATCATTTTCACACAACAATAGATATACAATAAACTCTTGAATAAATCCCATAAGGATTGGAACAATCATCTCCCAGCATTTCCACTGATTCCCACTGATCAGTTACTAGCCTTCCCCTTTAAGTGAAATAATTATTGTTTCTAACCAATGACTTCGTTACATCCCATACAACACATGTATGCCTATCACAAACTTTGTCCTTACTGTACCTATCAATTCTGCACCACTCTGAATCATGCTTGCATGCGAGGCACGCAAGAGTTCGTTCCAATCTGCATACACATGCACTACATGTGTAGGCAAAAAAAAAAAAATGATTGTGATTTCTGAGGCTATTAGTTATCATGTTACTTGCAAAACTTCTTAGAAACGTGTCTAGAAGGTTAAGCAGTACATGGAGTAAAGATGAACTCAGAATGGAGCAGAACTTGAGTGTGGAAGAGTGTATATAGCACATCCACAGCTAGATATGATTTAAGACCAAACCACAAAAGTGAACTTGCTTAGAATGAAACATACTGGGGAAGAATGATGTTTAAAGGCCAAGGGGATGGCTAGTAACTGATCAGTGGGAACGTACGGGATGATTGTTCCAATCCTTGTGGGGTTCATTTGAGAATACATTGATATCTATTGTGTGAAAATTGTTTCCTTCAGAATGGCCTCATATTCAAGTAATGTACAATTTGATTACCCGTCACTGTACAGGCATGCTAACCTGGAAACATTAATCTGCACATCACTTGAATATGAGACCATTCTGAACAAACAAACAAACAAAAAAAAAATCACAGAAGAATGTACCAAACCATCTTTATTTTACAAAATGATCATCTGTCGTGGCCCATGTGCAAAATATGGTGATGATGGTTTACACTATAATGAGGATACGGAATGAAGAATATTTGACCTCTGACCCCATTTTACACAGCCAAGATGGCATCTAAGCAAAAAGTGGGTAACTTGTGAAATGATTCTTGCAACATTGTCCTTACGGTTGCAAAATATGTGAAAGATAGGACATGTATTCACAAAGATACAGGAAAAACACTTGACGTTTGACTTTAATTTACCTACCCAAGATGGAGTCGGATGAAGTTGTAGGCTAATCCTATGAAATCATGTTCATGACATGAACTAAACTTGTGCAAAATATGGGGTTCATAGGACTTAGCAGAGGAAATACACGAAAGAAAAATAATAAATTCGAGGATTTGTATAGCCTGACAAATTAGATGATCTATAGATTTAAAATGGAAAGATCTTATCGAATCAACAAAGACAGAAAAAGAAAATTTTGTATCTTTGAACCTCATTTTGAGATACAAGGTACATGGCGTCTGAGGAAAAAGCCATTATCTTTATGCAATGATCCTCTTGACAAGGTCTATATCTGTACAAATTATGGGACCAATAAATATGCAATATATTTAAGAAGATACACAACAAAATTCGTTTCATCCTTCACGCTACTTTAGACGACCAAGATGGCGTCTGATTAGAAAGTTGATTTTTCATGAAAAGATCCATATGCCATGGGCTAATTGTGTGCAAAATATGGGAGTGAAAGGGCATGCATTTACCAAGATACAGGACGAACCTAGTCTTGGCCCTTGACATACCTCGCACAGCCAAGATTGCATCTAACGGAAATACAGAATGAAGTATATTTGACCTTTGACCTCACTGTGCACACCCAAGATGGCGTCTGAGCAAAAAGTGATTATTTTATGAAATGATTCTTGTAACATGGTCTTTACGTGTGCAAAATATGGGAAAGATAGGACATGTATTCACCAAGATACAAGATGATACATTTATGACCTTTGACCCTAATTCAAATACCCAAGATGGTGTCCGATCAAGTAGTTGTTACTTTATGAAATAATGAACGTGACATAAAGTAAATATATACCAAATATGGGGGTGATAGGATATGTTTTTCTTGAGTTATTGCAAAGGAAGTTGCAGAAAGAAAAAAATATCTCAATACATCGGAGATAACCTTATTTCAACCACGTTTTTTTGACATGATTCTGTCTTCGTACGAAAAACAAATGGCACACTAGCTATATAGCGCAAAGTCTCAGCTACAACATGTTAAAATCTGGGAGGAATTCACCGAAGGGTAAGTGAGCTTGTGCTCGATAAACACAATCATGTCAATTTTCACATCTAGAAAAAATCCCTCCCATAGAGATAACACGTCATAACGAAGATAAAGAAAAAAATACATATGACCTTTGACCCCAATTTGCACAGACAAGATGACATCTGAGCAAAAAGTGGTTATTTTGTGAACTGATCCTTGTAACATGGTCTTTGCGTGTGCAAAATATGGAAAAGATAGGACAGGTATTCACCAAGATACAGGATGAAACATTTATGACCTTTGACCCTTATTTACTTACCCAAGATTGTGTCTGATCAAGTAGTTGTTACTTTAAAATATGGGATTGATAGCCATTGTTGTTGTTCATAATACGATATATTGCACAGAAAGTAGTAGAAAGAAAGAAAAATAAAGAAAAAATTATGTTATTTTATAGAAATTTGAAGGAGAAGCATAAACAAATCAGAGAAAGATAAAGTTAAGAAAGGGAGATTAAGACTAACTAAAGAAAAAGAAAAAAAAAGTGTTTGAAAAAAAAAAATTATTGGCAGGGGTGAGCCTCGAACCAGGGACCTTAGGATTACGAGTCGGATGCGCTATGCAATGACCTATTTCATGCTCCATAGGCCCTGTGTATTAAGCAAAATGACGCTGCATCGAAGCCGCGTGCCATTTTCAACCAAGTTTTTCGACGCGATGCCGACGTCCTATGAAAAAATGGAGGGCACACTTACGATAGCCCAAAGTCTCAGCTACAACATACTAAAATCTGGTAAAAATTCACCGAAGCATTAGTGAGCTAGTGCTCGAAATAGATAGTCATGTCAATGTTCACTGCCAGAAAAACTGCTCTCCCATAGAGATAACACGTAAACTGGTCAAATCTTACAAGGATACTTTCAATCCATTTTTACGAGGCAATAACGTCATCCAATCAAAATATTGTTTTTACATTAATGAAAGAGCATTTCATAAGCTACAACATACTGAAATTTGGGTGAAAATTAGCAACGAATAAGTGAGATACGCTCGAGTGAACTTGTAATTTGATGACGTCATTTTGAAAATTTACTTTTTTTATTTTATTAAGAAATTTGATATCTTTTCATCATTTTTCAAGCATCGCCAACCCATGAAATGACATGTACAACTCATCAGCTTTCAGAATATGTAAAGAAAATGGGGGATCACCGTCCATCCTGACGAGTGAAATCGGATTTAAAATGGGCGGTTTTTTGGCATTGTTGCACTGTATATCGCCATTGACGCGCGCGCGTAATTTCAACTTTGACGGGTCCGTATGACGTCATATTGAGTCGGATTGACTTGAAACTTCGTAGAAATATTCCTTGACATTTCAGGCAGCCGATATGTGTGAAAAAACGGGAAATTTCCATTGCATAAGAGCTGTGCGTGCGTATATGCGCGCGCGCGTACGCGTCCGTCTAATTTTTTCAATTTTTCAAAAAATGCTCTAAATGGTCTGAAACGTGTGCAAAAAACATTTGAGCTCGATTTGAGCATGCAAATATTTCAACGCGCGCGTACGCGCACGTTTTAAGGTATAGATGAATTTTGAAAATACGAGTAGAATGCGCTTGACTTGAAATATATGTGACGAAAATTTCATTGAAAAATTTCATTCCATTAATGAGATATGATTGAGAATGTGTTTTCATATAATGACGTCATAGTGACGTCACGGTCGACTGATCACTTTGATTTTAGTTCGATTGCCGTCTTTGGGAGACGATACATATATGGTGTAAGTTTGAAATTGATAGGAAAAGGACTTTCTGAGCTAATCGATACACAACTTTTGGGGAGAAATAAGAAGAAAAAGAAGAAGAAGAAGAAGAAGAAAGAATCCGTACAGAAACAGAAGGTGATCCGAGAGGATACTCGGATCACCTAACTAGAGATTGTAATTTGTCATTACTGACAAATTAAGGTGATCCGATTTTTTTTTAATCAATGATTCGAGGTCTGATCGCAATAGGCATGACCATACAGGTTTCATCTGTGTTTAGAGACATTGGCCGTGTGATGTTTGGATTCTCATTTAAAAAAGGGAGTCATATCTGTCATCTTTGGTACCAAATTCTGTATACACTAGATAACGAAGATTCAGCAACAAATACATAATTTAGGCATGACCATACAGGTTTCATGTGTGTTTAGAGACATTCGCCGTGTGATATTTGGAATCTCATTTACAAAAGCGAGTCAGACCTGCCATCTTTGGTACCAAATTCCGTAAACACTGTAACGAAGATACAGAATGAAGTATATTTGACCATTGACCCCACTTTGCACAGCCAGGATGGCATCTAAGCAAAAAGTGGTTATTTCGTAAAATGATTCTTGTAACATGGTCTTTGCGTGTGCAAAATATGGAAGAGATAGGACATGTATTCACTAAGATACAGAATGAAACATTTATGACCTTTGACCCTAATTTACATACCCAAGATGGTGTCTGACTAAGAAGTTGTTATTTTATGAAATAATGTACGTGACATGAACTAAACATGTGCAAACTTTGAGGGTGATAGACGCTGTTTTTCTTGAGTTATTGCAAAGAAAGTTGCAGAAAGAAAGACATATCTCAATACATTGAAGATAAGCTTTAATTTCAACCAAGTTTTTTAACGTGATCCCGACATCGTATGAAAAAACGAAGGGTAAATTACGATAGCCCAAAGTAAAAAGATAGTCATGTCAAATTTCATTTGCAGAAAAACTGCACTCCCATAGAGATAACACGTCATAATGAAGATACAGAAAGAAGGGTAATCATGTAGAAATGCACACCTACCGTTCGCTTCGCCGTTTCTCAATCAAATTTTGTGCAGCTCTTGGAGATGCTAAATTGAACCATATCAGAGAGTTTTCATAGAATTAGAAAGCCGAAAAGGGAAGAAAAATGAGAAATCGGAGTTGAAAAGTACGTCGGTCGCGATCATAGTTCCGACGTAGTAAGTAGTGCATCGATTTCACAGAGAACGATGTCAACGGTTATAATCGATTCTAGTAGTCTCTAATTAGCCGCTTACTAACAATATTAACACGACTTGTGCAATACGTGTGGGCCCTAGATCCACTTTCATTTTCGTATTTTTTCTCATTGTTTTCATTGCCACTATCATGATTATCACTATCTAAATTATTGATACAGATTATTCATACCAGGATTTAGACATCCTTTCTTTAGAAATTGTGGCAAGTATCGACTTTATCATGACAAAAGTTGATGATTTAATTTGAATAGTGTTGAAGGGAAAAGAATGAGATTGAAGGAAAAGTGGAAGAAAAGAATAAGGCTATTAGAAGGAGGGAGAGAGAGAAAGAGAGAGAAAAGAAGATGAGGAGGAAGTTGAATTCGAAGGGGATTTGTTGTTTGTTTCTGGTGATGGTATTAAAATGGTATTAAATTTATGTTTTTAATTGATAAGTTCAATTTATAGTATAAATTATTGTTTTTATGATAGCAAAGCTATTCATTTTTCCATTTCATTTTATTAATTATGTATACAAGAACTGCAACCCCAATATTTGCTTTTGTTTCGTAGTAAGGTCCGTTTTATTATCTTTTATTGTTTTGTACACATATTATCCTCCCATCATTCAGTCAGCAAAATATGTTGACAGATACAATGTTTGTATACAGTCAAACGCAGCACGCAGGAGAAAATGAACTAAAACAACAAAAAACAGACGCATCGAGATCACTTTCTTTCTTCAATTTTTGACTGTTAAGCCGACGTAATTATTGTGGTTAAACACCAAACAAGCGGCTGTATCACTAGACTACAACGATCGATCATCATCATTATATCGCTTTTCCACATAATCGATCATCAATCATGCTACGCTGATACAGCTGCCGATCGGCGTACTTTTGAGTCAAAATTAGCTACTTTTCTTCTGTAATAGGCTATGAAATTTCATGAAACCATCAGATATGGTTCATCTTGACATTTCTGATAGCCACGAAAAGTTTTTATTGACAAATTAAGGAAGGAAATGGTGGGTGTGCATGGTGTGCATTTCTACATGATTACCGAAAGAAGAATATATGACCTTTGACCCCACTTTGCACAGACATGATGGCATCTGAGCAAAAAGTCGTTATTTTGTGAAATGATTCTTGTAACATGGTCTTTGCGTGTGCAAAATATGGGAAAGATAGGACATGTATTCACCAAGATACAAGATAAAACATTTATGACCTTTGACCCCAATTTACATACCCAAGATGGTGTCTGATCAAGTAGTTGTTATCTTATGAAATAATGTACGTGACATGGACTAAACATGTGCAAACTATTATGCTGATAGAGCGTGTTTTTCTTGAGTTATTGCAAAGAAAGTTGGAAAAAGAAAGGAATATCTCAATACATCGAAGATAAGCTTTAATTTCAACCAAGTTTTTGGACGTGATCCCGACATCAAATGAAAAAATGGAGGGCACATTACCGATAGCCCAAAGTCTCAGCTACAACATATTAAAATCTGGGAGAAATTCACCGAAGCATAAGGGAGCTAGTGCTCGATAAAGATAGTCATGTCAATTTTCATTTCCAGAAAAACTGCACTCCCATAGAGATTACACGTAAACTGGTCAAATTTGACAAAATTACATTTAATCCATTTTTACGAGGTGATGCCGTCATCCAGTCAAAATGTAGTTATTACATTAATGAAAGAGTATTTATTAAGCTACATCATACTGAAATCTGGGTGAAAATTGGCAAAGGATTAGTGCGATACGCTCGAGTGAACTTGAAACTTGATGACGTCATTTTGAAAGTTTACTTTTTTTACTTTATTAAGAAATTTGATATCTTTTCATCATTTTTTCAACATCGCCAACCCATGAAATGATATGTACAACTCATCAGCTTTCAGAATATAAAAAGAAAATGGAGGGTCACCGTCCATCCTGACGAGTAATATCGGATTTAAAATTGGCGGTTTTTTGGCATTGTTGCACTGTATTTCGCCATTGACGCGCGCGCGGAATTTCAACTTTGACGGGCCCGTATGACGTCATATTGAGTCGGATTGACTTGAAACTTGGTAGAAATATTCGTTGACATTTCAGGCATCCGATAAGTGTAAAAAAACGGGAAATTTCTATTGCATATGAGCTGTGCGTGCGTATATGTGCGCGCGCGTACGCGTCCGTCCAATTTTTTTTAATTTTTCAAAAAATGCTCCAAATGGTCTGAAACGTATGCAAAATAATTTGGAGTTCGATTAGAGCATACAAATATTTCAACGCGCGCGTACGCGCACGTTTTAACAATGCGATGAATTTTGAAAACATGAGTAGAATTCCCTTGAATTGAAATTTACGTGACGTAAATTTCATTGAAAAATTCCATTCCATTAATGAGATATGATTGAAAATGTGTTTTCATATAATGACGTCATAGTGACGTCACGGTCGACTGATCACTACGATTTTACTTGACCCGTCGTCTTTGGGACATGATACATATATGGTATAATTTTGACATTGATAGGAAGAGGACTTTCTGAGCTAACTGATACACAAATTTTGTCCAGAAATAAAGAAGAAGAAGAAGAAGGAAAACAAAGAATCAGTACAGATACAGAAGGTGATCCGAGAGGATACTCGGATCACCTAACTAGAGATTGTAATTTGTCATTACTGACAAATTAAGGTGATCCGATTTTTTTTTCATCAATGATTCGAGACCTGATCGCAATAGGCATGACCATACAGGTTTCGTCTGTTGTTAAAAACGTTGGCCGTGTGATGTTTGAATTCTCGTTTAGAAAAGGGAGTCATATCTGCCATCTTTGGTACCAAATTCCGTATACACTAGATAACGAAGATACAACAACAAATACATACGACCTTTGACCCACCTTTACACTCCCAAGATGGCATCTGAGGAAAAAGTGGTTATTTTGTGAAATGATTCTTGCGACATCGTCTATACGTGTGCAAAATATGGGAAAGATAGGACAGGTATTCGCCAAGATACAAGATGAAACATTTATGACCTTTGACCCTAATTTACATACCCAAGATGTTGTCCGATCAAGTAGTTGTTATTTTATGAAATAATGTACGTGACATGAACTAAACATGTGCAGAATATGGGGGTGATAGGGCGTGTTTTTCTTGAGTTATTGCAAAGAAAGTTGCAGAAAGAAAGAAATATCTCAATACATAGAAGATAAGCTTTAATTTCAACCAAGTTTTTTATCGTGATCCCGACATCCTATGAAATAACAAAATGAAATAGCGCAAAGTCTCAGCTACAACATATTAAAATCTGGGAGAAATTTACCGAAGGGTATGTGAGCTAGTGCTCGATAAAGACAATCATGTCAATTTTCACATTTAAAAAAATTCCCTCCCATAGAGATAACACGTCATAACGAAGAAACAAAAAGAAGTACATATGACCTTTGACCTCAATTTGCACAGACAAGATGGCATCTGAGTAAAAAGTGGTTATTTTGTGAAATGATCCTTGTAACATGGTCTTTGCGTTTGCAAAATATGGGAAAGATAAGACATGTATTCACTAAGATATAGGATGAAACACTTATGACCTTTGACCCTAATTTACATACCCAAGATGGTGTCCGATCAAGTAGTTGCTATTTTATGAAATAATGTACGTGACATGAACTAAACATGTGCAAAATATAGAAGTGATAGGGCGTGTTTTTCTTGAGTTATTGCAAAGAAAGTTGCAGAAAGAAAGAAATATCTCAATACATCGAAGATAAGCCTGAATTTCAACCAAAATTTTTGACGTGATCCCGACATCGTATGAAAAAACGAAGGGCACACTTACGGTAGCGTAAAGTCTCAACTACAACATATCGAAATCTGGGAGAAATTTACCGAAGGGTAAGTGAGCTAGTGCTCGATAAAGATAGTCATGTCAATTTTCATTTCCAGAAAAACTGCACTCCCATAGAGATAACACGTAAACTGGTCAAATTTAACAAGGTTACTTTCAATCCATTTTTACGAGGTGATACCGTTATTCAATCAAAATGTTGTAATTTTATGTTTGAAAGAATATTAAATAAGCTACAACATACTGAAATCTGGATGAAAATTGACAAAGGACTAGTGAGATACGCTCAAATAAACTTGAAATTTGATGACGTCATTTTGAAAATTTACTTTTTTTACTTTATTAAGAAATTTGCTATCTTTTAATCATTTTGTCAGCATTGCCACCCCATGAAATGACATGTACAACTCATCAGGTTTTAAAATATGTAAAGAAAATGGGGGGTCACCGTCCATCCTGACGAGTAAAATCGAATTTAAAACTAGAGATTGTAATTTGTCATTACTGACAAATTAAGGTGATCCGATTTTTTTTTAATCAATGATTCGAGGTCTGATTGCAATAGGCATGACCATACAGGTTTCATCTGTGTTTAGAGACATTGGCCGTGTGATGTTTGGATTCTCATTTAAAAAAGGGAGTCATATCTGTCATCTTTGGTACCAAATTCTGTATACACTAGATAACGAAGATTCAGCAACAAATACATAATTTAGGCATGACCATACAGGTTTCATGTGTGTTTAGGGACATTCGCCGTGTGATATTTGGAATCTCATTTACAAAAGCGAGTCAGACCTGCCATCTTTGGTACCAAATTCCGTATACACTGTAACGAAGATACAGAATGAAGTATATTTGACCATTGACCCCACTTTGCACAGCCAGGATGGCATCTAAGCAAAAAGTGGTTATTTCGTAAAATGATTCTTGTAACATGGTCTTTGCGTGTGCAAAATATGGAAGAGATAGGACATGTATTCACTAAGATACAGAATGAAACATTTATGACCTTTGACCCTAATTTACATACCCAAGATGGTGTCTGACTAAGAAGTTGTTATTTTATGAAATAATGTACGTGACATGAACTAAACATGTGCAAACGTTGAGGGTGATAGACGCTGTTTTTCTTGAGTTATTGCAAAGAAAGTTGCAGAAAGAAAGACATATCTCAATACATTGAAGATAAGCTTTAATTTCAACCAAGTTTTTTAACGTGATCCCGACATCGTATGAAAAAACGAAGGGTAAAATACGATAGCCCAAAGTCTCAGCTACAACATATTAAGATCTGGGAGCAATTCACCGAAGCATAAGTGAGCTAGTGCTCGAAAAAGATAGTCATGTCAAATTTCATTTGCAGAAAAACTGCACTCCCATAGAGATAACACGTCATAATGAAGATACAGAAAGAAGAATATATGACCTTTGACCCCACTTTGCACAGACATGATGGCATCTGAGCAAAAAGTCGTTATTTTGTGAAATGATTCTTGTAACATGGTCTTTGCGTGTGCAAAATATGGGAGAGATAGGACATGTATTCACCAAGATACAGGATGGAACATTTATGACCTTTGACCCTAATTTACATACCCAAGATGGTGTCCGATCAAGTAATTGTTATGTTATGAAATAATATACGTGACATGAACAAAACATGAGCAAAATATGGGATTAATAGCCATTGTTATTGTTCATCTATTGCACAGAAAGTAGTAGAAAGAAAGAAAAATAAAGAAAAAACTAGAGATTGTAATTTGTCATCACTGACAAATTAAGGTGATCCGATTTTTTTTTAGTCAATGATTCGAGTCCTGATACTGCAAAGTCTCAGCTACAACATATTAAAATCTGAGAGAAATTCACCGAAGCATAAGTAAGATAGTGCTCGATAAAGAGAGTCCTGTCAATTTTCACATCTAAAAAAATTCCCTCCCATAGAGATAACACGTCATAGCGAAGATAGAAAAAGAAGTACATGTGACCTTTGACCCCACTTTGCACAGACAAGATGGCATCTGAGCAAAATGTGGTTATTTTGTGAAATGATCCCTGTAACATGGTCTCTACGTGTGCAAAATATGGGAAAGATAGGATATGTATTCACCAAGATACAGGATGAAACATCTATGACCTTTGACCCTAATTTACATACCCAAGATGGCGTCTGATGAAGTAGTTGTTATTTTATGAAATAATTTTCGTGACATGAACTAAACATGTGCAAAATATGAAGGTGATAGGGGCTGTTTTTCTTGAGTTATTGCAAAGAAAGTTGCAAAAAGAAAGAAATATTTCAATACATCGAAGATAAACTTCAATTTCAACCAAGTTTTTTTCACGTGATCCCGACAACGTATGAAAAAACGAAGGGCACACTCACGATAGCCCTACATCTCAGCTACAACATATTAAAATCTTAGAGAAATTCACCGAAGCATAGGTGAGCTAGTGCTCGATAAAGATAGTCATGTCAATTTTCATTTCCATAAAAATTGCACTCCCATAGAGATTACACGTAAACTGGTCAAATTTGACAAGGTTACCTTCAATCCATTTTTTCGAGGTAATGTCGTCATCAAATCAAAATTGTTTTATTATATTAATGAAAGAGTATTTCATAAGCTACAACATATTGAAATTTGGGTGAAAATTGGCAAAGGATTAGTGAGATACGCTCGAGTAAACTTGAAATTTGATGACGTCATTTTGAAAATTTACTTTTTTTACTTTATTAAGAAATTTGAAATCTTTTAATCATTTTATCAGCATAGCCAGCCCATGAAATGACATGTACAACTCATCAGCTTTCAGAATATGTCAAGAAAATGGCGGGTCACCGTCCATTCTGACGAGTACAATCCGATTTAAAATTGGCGGTTTTTTGGCATAGTTGCACTGTGTATCCCTATTGACGCGCGCGCGGAATTTCAACTTTGACGGGCCCGCATGACGTCATATTGAGTTGGATTGATTTGAAACTTGGTAGAAATATTCCTTGACATTTCAGATATCCGATCTGAGTGAAAAAACGGGAAATTTCTATTGCATATTAGCTGTGCGTGCGTATATGCGCGCACGCGTACGCGTCCGTCCGATTTTTTCAATTTTTCAAAAAATGCTCCAAATGGTCTAAAACGTGTCCAAAAAAATTTTGAGCTCGATTGGAGCATACAAATATTTGAACGCGCGCGTACGCGCACGTTCGAAGTGTACAGATGAATTTTGAGAACATGAGTAGAATCAACTTGATTCGAACTATATGTGAGGTAAATTTCATAGAAAAATTCCATTCCATTAATGAGATATGAATGAGAATGTGTTTTCATATAATGACGTCATAGTGACGTCATTTTCGACTGATCACTATGATTTTATTAGATCTGTCGTCTTTGGGACATGATACATATATGGTATAATTTTGACATTGATAGGATGAGGACTTTCTGAGCTAACCTCTACACAACATTTGAGGAGAAAGAACTTTTTTGTGACAACGGGAAGTTTAACACTAGAGATTGTAATTTGTCATCACTGACAAATTAAGGTGATCCGATTTTTTTTTATCAATGATTCGAGTCCTGATCGCAATAGGCATGACCATACAAGTTTCATCTGTGTTTAGAGACATTGGCCGTGTGATGTTTGCATTCTCATTTAGAAAAGGGAGTCATATCTGCCATCTTTGGTACCAAATTCTGTATACACTGAATAACGAAGATACAGCAATGAATACATATGACCTTTGACCCACCTTTGCACTCCCAAGATTGCATCTGATGAAATAGTGGTTATTTTGTGAAATGATTCTCGCGACATCGTCTATACGTGTGGAAAATATGGGAAAGATAGGACAGGTATTCACTAAGATACAAGATGAAACATTTATGACCTTTGACCCTAATTTACATACCCAAGATGTTGTCCGATCTAGTAGTTGTTATTTTATGAAATAATGTACGAGACATGAACTAAACATGTGCAAAATATGGGGGTGATAGGGCGTGTTTTTCTTGAGTTATTGCAAAGAAAGTTGCAGAAAGAAAGAAATATCTCAATACATAGAAGATAAGCTTTAATTTCAACCAATTTTTTATCGTAATTCCGACATCGTATGAAAAAACGAAGGAAATGAAACGATAGCGCAAAGTCTCAGCTACAATATATTAAAATCTGGGAGAAATTCACCGAAGGGTAAGTGAGCTAGTGCTCGATAAAGACAATCATGTCAATTTTCACATTAAAGAAAATTCCCTCCCATAGAGATAACACGTCATAACGAAGATACAAAAAGAAGTACATATGACCTTTGACCTCAATTTGCACAGACAAGATGGCATCTGAGTAAAAAGTGATTATTTTGTGAAATGATCCTTGTAACATGGTCTTTGCGTGTGCAAAATATGGGAAAGATAAGACATGTATTCATTAAGATACAGGGTGAAACACCTATGACCTTTGACCCTAATTTACATACCCAAGATGGTGTCCGATCAAGTAGCTGTTATTTTATGAAATAATTCACGTGACATGAACTAAACATGTGCAAAATATAGAAGTGATAGAGGCCGTTTTTCTTGAGTTATTGCAAAGAAAGTTGCAGAAAGAAAGAAATATCTCAATACATCGAAGATAAGCCTGAATTTCAACCCAATTTTTTGACGTGATTTTGACATCGTATGAAAAAACGAAGGGCACACTTACGGTAGCGTAAAGTCTCAGCTACAACATATTAAAATCTGGGAGAAATTTACCGAAGCTTAAGTGAGCTAGTGCTCGATAAAGATAGTCATGTCAATTTTCATTTCCAGAAAAACTGCACTCCCATAGAGATAACACGTAAACTGGTCAAATTTGACAAGATTACTTTTAATCCATTTTTACGAGGTGATACCGTTATCCAATCAAAATATTGTAATTCTATGTTTGAAAGAACATTAAATAAGCTACATCATACTGAAATCTGGGTGAAAATTGACTAAGGACTAGTGAGATATGCTCGAATGAACTTGAAATTTGATGACGTCATTTTGAAAATTTACTTTTTTTACTTTATTAAGAAATTTGATATCTTTTAATCATTTTGTCAGCATTGCCACCCCATGAAATGACATGTACAACTCATCAGCTTTCAAAATATGTACAGAAAATGGGGGGTCACCGTCCATCCTGACGAGTAAAATCGGATTTAAAATTGGCAGTTTTTTGGCATAGTTGCACTGTATATCGCCATTGACGCGCGCGCGGAATTTCAACTTTGACGGGCCCGTATGACGTCATATTGAGTCGGATTGATTTGAAACTTGGTATAAATATTCCTTAACATTTCAGACATCCGATCAAAGTGAAAAAACTGGAAATTTCCATTGCACATGAGCTGTGCGTGCGTATATGCGCGCGCGCGTACGCGTCCGTCCGATTTTTTCAATTTTTCAAAAAATGCTCCAAATGGTCTGAAACGTGTGCAAAAAAATTTTGAGCTTGATTGGAGCATACAAATATTTCAACGCGCGCGTACGCGCACGTTTTAAGAGAAAATATGAATTTTGAGAACATGAGTAGAATGCGCATAATTTGAAATATATGTGACGTAAATTTCATTGAAAAATTTCATTCCATTAATGAGATATGATTGAGAATGTGTTTTCATATAATGACGTCATAGTGACGTCACGGTCGACTGATCACAATGATACATTAGATTTGTCGTCTTTGGGACATGATGCATACATGGTATAAGTTTGAAATTGATAGGCAGCGGACTTTCTGAGCTAACCTCTGCACAACTTTTGCGGAGAAATAAAGAAAGAAAGAAGAAGAAAGAATCCGTACAGATACAGAAGGTGATCCGAAGGATACTCGGATCACCTAATTAGCAGTTTTTTGGCATAGTTGCACTGTATATCGCCATTGACGCGCGCGCAGAATTTCAACTTTGACGGGCCCGTATGACGTCATATTGGGTCGCATTGATTTGAAACTTGGTATAAATATTCCTTAACATTTCAGACATCCGATCAAAGTGAAAAAACTGGAAATTTCAATTGCACATGAGCTGTGCGTGCGTATATGCGCGCGCGCGTACGCGTCCGTCCGATTTTTTCAATTTTTCAAAAAATGCTCTAAATGGTCTGAAACGTGTGCAAAAAAATTTTGAGCTTGATTGGAGCATACAAATATTTCAACGCGCGCGTACGCGCACGTTTTAAGAGAAAATATGAATTTTGAGAACATGAGTAGAATGCGCATAATTTGAAATATATGTGACGTAAATTTCATTGAAAAATTTCATTCCATTAATGAGATATGATTGAGAATGTGTTTTCATATAATGACGTCATAGTGACGTCACGGTCGACTGATCACAATGATACATTAGATTTTTCGTCTTTGGGACATGATGCATACATGGTATAATTTTGAAATTGATAGGCAGCGGACTTTCTGAGCCAACCTCTGCACAACTTTTGCGGAGAAATAAAGAAACAAAGAAGAAGAAAGAATCCGTACAGATACAGGTGATCCGAAGGATACTCGGATCACCTAAAAATCGGATCACCTTAATTTGTCAGTAATGACAAATTACAATCTCTAGTTTCTCCTCAAAAGTTGTGCAGAGGTTAGCTCAGAAAGTCCGCTGCCTGTCAATTTCAAAATTATATCATGTATGCATCATGTCCCAAAGACGGCAAATCTAATGTATCATTGTGATCAGTCGACCGTGACGTCACTATGACGTCATTATATGAAAACACATTCTCAATCATATCTCATTAATGAAATAGAATTAGGTGATCCGAGTATCCTCTCGGATCACCTATTGTATCTGTACGGATTCTTTCTTCTTCTTTCTTTCTTTATTTCTCCCCAAAAGTTGTGCAGAGGTTAGCTCAGAAAGTACTATGCCTATCAAGTTCAAACTTACACCATGTATGTATCGTGTCCCAAAGACGGCAATCGAACTAAAATCAAAGTGATCAGTCGACCGTGACGTCACTATGACGTCATTATATGAAAACACATTCTCAATCATATCTCATTAATGGAATGAAGTTTTTCAATGAAATTTACGTCACATATATTTCAAGTTAAGTGGATTCTATTCATATTCTCAAAATTCATTTTTATCTCAAAACGCGCGCGTACGCGCGCGTTGAAATATTTGTATGCTCAAATCGAGCTCAAATTTTTTTTGCACACGTTTCAGACCATTTGGAGCATTTTTTGAAAAATTGAAAAAATCGGACGGACGCGTACGCGCGCGCGCATATACGCACGCACAGCTCATATGCAATAGAAATTTTCAGTTTTTTCACACGGATCGGATGTCCACAATGTCAAGGAATATTTCTATCAAGTTTCAAGTCGATCCGACTCAATATGACATCATACGGGCCCGTCAAATTCAAAATTCCGCGCGTGCGTCAATGGGGATACACTGTGCAACTATGCCAAAAAACCGCCAATTTTAAATCGGATTTTACTCGTCAGGATGGACGGTGACCTCCCATTTTTTTGACATATTCTGAAAGCTGATGAGTTGTACATGTCATGTCATGGGTTGGCGATGTTGACAAAATGATTAAAAGATATCAAATTTCTTAATAAAGTAAAAAAAGTAAATTTTCAAAATGACGTCATCAAATTTCAAGTTTACTCGAGCGTATCTCACTTATCCTTTGCCAATTTTCACCCAAATTTCAATATATTGTAGCTTATAAAATGTTCTTTCATAAATATAAAAACATAATTTTGGTTGGATGACGGCATCACCTCGTACAAATGGATTGAAAGTAACCTTGTCAAATTTGACCAGTTTACGTGTTATCTTTATGGGAGAGCAGTTTTTCTGGCAGTGAAAATTGACATGACTATCTTTGTCGAGTACTAGCTCACTTATGCTTCGGTGAATTTTCCCCAGATTTTAGTATGTTGTAGCTGAGACTTCGGGCTATCGTAAGTGTGCCCTCCATTTTTTCATACGACGTCGTCATCACGTCGATAAACTTGGTTGAAAAATGGCACGTGGCTTCGATGCAGCGTCATTTTGCTTAATACACAGGGCCTATGGAGCATGAAATAGGTCATTGCATAGCGCATCCGACTCGTAATCCTAAGGTCCCTGGTTCGAGGCTCACCCCTGCCAATATATTTTTTAATTTTTTAAATACTTTTTTTTCTTCTTTTTCTTTAGTTAGTCTTAATCTCCCTTCATAACTTTATCTTTTTCTGATTTTTTTATGCTTCTCCTTCAAATTTCTATAAAATAACATATTTTTTTCTTTATTTTTCTTTCTTTTTACTACTTTCTGTGCGATAGATGTACAACAACAATGGCTATTGATCCCACATTTTGCACATGTGTAGTTCATGTCACGTACATTATTTCATAAAATAACAACTACTTGATCAGACGTCATCTTGGGTATGTAAATTAGGGTCAAAGGTCATAGATGTTTCATCCTGTATCTTGGTGAATACATGTCCTATCTTTCCCATATTTTGCACACGTAAAAGCCATGTTACAAGGATCATTTCACAAAATAACCACTTTTTGCTCAGATGCCATCTTGTCTGTGCAAATTGGGGTCAAATGTCATATGTACTTCTTTCTGTATCTTCGTTATGACGTGTTATCTCTATGGGACGGAATTTTTTAAATGTGAAAATTGACATGATAGTCTTTATCGAGCACTAGCTCACTTACCCTTCGGTGAATTTCTCCCAGATATTAACAGGTTGTAACTGAGTCTTTTGGCTATCGTAAGTGTGCCCTTCGTTTTTTCATACGATATCGGGATCACGTAAAAAAAAACTTGGTTGAAATTAAAGTTTATCTTCGATGTATTGAAATATTTCTTTCTTTTTGCAACTTTATGTGCGATAACTCAAGAAAAACATACCCTATCACCACCATATTTTGCACATGTTTAGTTCATGTCACGAACATTATTTCATGAAATAACAACTACTTGATTGGACAATATCGTGGGTATGTAAATAAGGGTCAAAGGTCATAAATGTTGCATTTTGTATCTTGGTGAATACATGTCCTATCTTTGCCATATTTTGCACACGTATATAGGCGATGTCGCAAGAATCATTTCACAAAATAACCACTTTTTCCTCAGATGCCATCTTGGGAGTGTAAAGGTGGGTCAAAGGTCATATGTATTCGTTGCTGTATCTTCGTTATTCAGTCTATACAGAATTTGGTACCAAAGATGGCAGATATGACTCCCTTTTCTAAACGAGAATTCAAACATCACACGGCCAACGTTTTTAACAACAGACGAAACCTGTATGGTCATGCCTATTGCGATCAGGACTCGAATCATTGAAAAAAAAAATCGGATCACCTTAATTTGTCAGTGATGACAAATTACAATCTCTAGTTTTTCAATGAAATTTACGTCACATATATTTAAAGTTATGCGCATTCTACTCATGTTCTCAAAATTCATATTTTCTCTTAAAACGTGCGCGTACGCGCGCGTTGAAATATTTGTATGCTCCAATCGAGCTCAAAATTTTTTTGCACACGTTTCAGACCATTTGGAGCATTTTTTGAAAAATTGAAAAAATCGGACGGACGCGTACGCGCGCGCGCATATACGCACGCACAGCTCATATGCAATTGAAATTTCCAGTTTTTTCACTTTGATCGCATGTCTGAAATGTCAAGGAATATTTATACCACGTTTCAAGTCAATCCGACTCAATATGACGTCATACGGGGCCGTCAAAGTTGAAATTCCGCGCGCGCGTCAATGGCGATATACAGTGCAACTATGCCAAAAAACTGCCAATTTTAAATCCGATTTTACTCGTCAGGATGGACGGTGACCCCCCATTTTCTTTACATATATTGAAAGCTGATGAGTTGTACATGTCATTTCATGGGTAGGCAATGCTGACAAAATGATTAAAAGATATCAAATTTCTTAATAAAGTAAAAAAAGTAAATTTTCAAAATGACGTCATCAAATTACAAGTTTACTCGAGCGTATCTCACTTATCCTCTGCCAATTTTCTCCCATATTTCAGTATATTGTAGCTTATGAAATGTTCTTTCATTAATGTAAAAACAACATTTTGATTGGATGACGTCATCGCCTCGTAAAAATGGATTGAATGTATCCTTGTAGAATTTGACCAGTTTACGTGTTATCTCTATGGGAGAGCAGTTTTTCTGGCAGTGAAAATTGACATGACTCTCTTTTTCGAGCACTAGCTCACTTTTGCTTCGGTGAATTTTTCCCAGATTTTAGTATGTTGTAGCTGAGACTTTGGGCTATCGTGAATGTGCCCTCCATTTTTTCATACGACGTCGGCATCACGTCGAAAAACTTGGTTGAAAATGGCACGTGGCTTCGATGCAGCGTCATTTTGCTTAATACACAGGGCCTATGGAGCATGAAATAGGTCATTGCATAGCGCATCCGACTCGTAATCCTAAGGTCCCTGGTTCGAGGCTCACCCCTGCCAATATTTTTTTTTTTCATTTTTTTAAACACTTTTTTTCTTCTTTTTCTTTAGTTAGTCTTAATCTCCCTTCCTAACTTTATCTTTTTCTGATTTTTTTATGCTTCTCCTTCAAATTTCTATAAAATAACATATTTTTTTCTTTATTTTTCTTTCTTTCTACTACTTTCTGTGCAATAGATGAACAACAACAATGGCTATCAATCCCATATTTTGCACATGTTTAGTTCATGTCACGTACATTATTTCATAAAATAACAACTACTTGATCAGACACCATCTTGGGTATGTAAATTAGGGTCAAAGGTCATAAATGTTTCATCCTGTATCTTGGTGAATACATGTCCTATCTTTCCCATATTTTGCACACACAAAGACCATGTAACAAGGATCATTTCATAAAATAACCACTTTTTACTCAGACGCCATCTTGGGTGTGCAAAGTGAGGTCAAAGGTCATATGTACTTCTTTCTGTATTTTCGTTATGACGTGTTATCTCTATGGGAGGGATTTTTTTTTAATGTGAAAATCGACATGCTTTTCTTAATCGAGCACTAGCTCTCACTTACCCTTCGGTGAATTTCTCCCAGATTTTATGTTGTACCTAAGACTTTGCATTTTGCATCTTGGTGAATACCTGTCCTATCTTTGCCATATTTTGCACACGAATATAGACGATGTCGCAAGAATCATTTCACAAAATAACCACTTTTTCGTCAGATGCCATCTTGGGAGTGTAAAGGTGGGTCAAAGGTCATATGTATTCGTTGCTGTATCTTCGTTATTCAGTGTATACAGAATTGGTACCAAAGATGGCAGATATGACTCCCTTTTCTAAATGAGAATCCAAACCTCACACGGCCAATGTCTCTAAACACAGATGAAACTTGTATTGTCATGCCTATTACGATCAGGACTCGAATCATTGATTAAAAAAAAATCGGATCACCTTAATTTGTCAGTGATGACAAATTACAATCTCTAGTCTTGTGTTTGGGATGATAAAACGATATGGAAAGTGTATTTTCAGCAGTTTTTCTACAACTTTTTTTTTTGTAGAGTAGTGAGATCAGGTATGTCTTAGAGGCCCCTTTTTATTTCCTGATAACCCTTTGCACACTCTTCACTTTCAAGTCTGATTACTTTTGATAATCCCTTCATTGTTGTTGCTCCAGCGGTTTACATCCTGTTTTTGGTCCCATTCATCACACAGCTAGCACGGTTTGGTAGATTAACCACTTGAATAGACCCGGTACAGTATGTCCCAAAAAAAATTACAACGGGACCCCCCCCCCCCCCCCAATGATATCTTTAAAAATAGTGAATCAATCTTAATACAAATTCAGGGTATGGAACTATAACTCATTGCCGACATCTTACAGAAAACCCCATTCGATTTGCTTCAGTGGTCAAAGATAAATGAGGAATTTTGTACAGGATGTCGGGAATCTCTTTTGTCCAATTTCTGTCTATTATTCACGCACTGGAGCATTGAATTGCTGAAATGGGGAAAATCAGACTCATGACATGCTTTACAACAATCTACATTTCTCTGCGACCGCTAAACCAAATTGAATGAGGTTTTCTGCAAAATAGAGCTAAGATGTTATATTTTACGGCCCCGAAGTAGCACTTAGACAGACTGCAGTATGTCCCACAAAAATTACAATCAGATATTCGCATTGGTAACATCCAATATGATTATTTTTTTTTCACTGCTACTTCAGGGTATAAATATAACATCTTAGCTCTATTTTGCAGAAATCCCCATTCGATTTGGTTAAGCGGTCACAGAGAAATGGGGATTGTAGTAAAGCATGTCATGAGTCTGATTCTTCCAAGTTTAGCACTTCGATGATTTTGTGTGTGAACAATAGACAGAACTTGGACAAAAGAGATTCCCGACATCCTCTACAAAATTCCTCATTTCTCTTTGACCACTGAAGCAAATCGAATGGGGTTTTCTGTAAGATGTGGGCAATGAGTTATAGTTTCATACCTTGAATTTGTATTTAGATTGATGCAATATTTTTAAAGATATCATTGCGGTTTTTGGGGGGACATACGGTACTTTAGAGCAATGTTTCTCGCTTCACACTTTTCCAGCGTATGTGCCTTCTTTCCAATAATTAAATAGGTAAGGAGAGTCCATTTCAATTGAGCTATACATAATTTTAAAGCTTAGAGTCTACTCTTTCAGAAACTGCCCTAAACTAAAAATCCATGTATGACGACTTTTTGTTGGTTTTGTGATGCAGAGTCATTTTTTTTTTTATGGGACCTGACACAGAAAGAGTCTGTTTTGATGCTCGTAACAGTTTACCATCTAAATGGTTCTCGTATTCCGTACGAAAATTCAAATGGTACTTTCTTTTTATTTTGATGTTATTGTCATGGAAAACAATTGCCAATTTATCTTATTCAGTTTTATCCTTTCTTTTTTTTTAATATGTGGCAAAAGCCATTTGAGTTGAGCCATATCGGCTGACAAAATGGTTTTAATCATTAATTTCTTCGCGATGTGCATGTCATTTCACGATAATTGCCAAGGTTAGATGCATTCACCTTGTGCGTGGGTGAATTCGCTATTTTCTGCACCGTTTTGTTTTTCTATGATACGGAGTGTCGCATTGCAATCTCTCTATTAGGCGCCGTATATCCCTGAAAGAGAAAATTGATAATGTATCATTATCATTTAGAATTCCCTTTATTGCCATTAATGTTGTTATTCGCTTGGTGTCAATCACGCACTACCGATCACCTCTCGTTTTGACGGAGCACACAGCGCAGTGAATCAGTATAGCTGCAGCTGAAAACTCATAACATTCATCAGCGTCATCATTAAAGGCATAACTCACCATTTGCAGATGAAAAAACAACAACCCAGCATTAGTACTTCAAAATCATTTTAAAATGTGACTTAGGGATAGAAACAACCAATGTAGGAATTTGAATTTGTATGATCAATGTTAAATATTGTTAAGTATTCAAATGTGAGTAATAGTTATTAATGAAAATTTCCATTACACTAAACCGTCTACAGTTACGGTTTATTGAAGAAAAATAGTGATATCTCCTTATATTTTGGGTTTCATTGTAAAATTCTTATATGGTAGGATGTTTTGTGTCACATCTGACCTACATAGTATGCATCATGTATGATATCTTAAGAACATTTTGATTCACTGCTTCCAAAGGTAAACAGGACCTTCAATACTACAATAGTTTTATCCCCTATAAAAAAAGAAAATAAATAAGAAGCAAACTTGTTGCTCTTACGTATAATCATCATAACAAATACGAGCTCCTTCCGACAATGTACATTTTTAATGTACGTAACCAGTAAATACTAGTAATCTATTTCCTCTGGATGGACGTTGCAGCAATTTCCTGTGGAAGTAAGCCCCGTCAATATACATCAATATTGAAGACTGCACCGTGCACTTGTCGCCGAAGCGATCTTTGAAAACCAATTTGTAAATGAATTGTGTGTACGAAGATGGGATGCCAAGACCCTGCTCAGTCTTTCCACGGCAGTCGGTAGTAGCTGGTGGTATATATCCATGCTTTCAGGAATCGGTTACTGGTCTCAACCAGCGCGACCAGTTTTAAAAATCCCCAAAGACAACGAACACTTCAGTAGACCCTTCGATCCGTGTCAGATTTATTTTTTTTCCTCTCTCTCTGAGATCATGGTAAAAAGGGTTAGGGAGGAACTTGATGGAGGGCTGACCCCCCCCCCCCCCCCCCCACTTTACAGAGATCGAATGTTTGCACCCCCACTTTTTTGCATGAAATATGTTAGTTTGGAGCGAAATAGCTTAAAAAAAGGAGTTTGTTCTTGGTTTTGTTTTTGTTTGTTTTTTGCTTGTCAGGCGCCTTTCAGCGGAAGATCACACCTGAAGACTTTTTTTGATGCTGTTTTTTTTTTCTAGCTTGAAAGAGGGTTTTGACACGCCCCCCCCCCCCCTTCGAAAACTCAGCATCTCCCTTCATAAAGGGCTAATGAAATACAACAATGGTAATATGGATATCCATTTCTTTGTAATGATGTAGTTAAAAAAAAAGATTTTAGCAATTGTCTTTCTAAATTTTCTTGATTTATGTCAATTAAAGGAATCATCCCCAGGGGCATCGTTCTCTTGAAAGGAAACCAAAACCCAAGGAGCACTGGACTGAGAGAAAAACAGCAACATTAGTAGGAAACATCAGTGAACGTTTTAGGAAAATCGGACAATCGATGCGAAAGTTATGAATTGTTAAAGTTTTGGTGTTGGAACCGCATGAGGAGATTATAAGAGATGGTGACGTATAGGTGGACAACTTGATACTGACACATTCCCTTGCTTTTTGAAAGCGATTAGCTAAGTTCTCTTTCATTTTGCTAGAAAATTGATTTTTTTTTTTTTTTTTGGTGGAATTCCCTCAATATTTTTAGTACATTAACGACGTTTTTTTGTTATTTACTTTGCTATTGCGTTGACACACTTTTAGGCATTCAAACCGAAACAAATCAAGTAGAGTTAAATCAACTTTTTGATAATCGAGTTTGGATTGTTGGCACAACGTTAAATTTTTATATGAAAATATCAAATACAATATAAAATTTAAATAAACACGTAACTTTTAGCTTTGCATCTCCGGATTCCGGGCTCGGATCCCCCCCCCCCCCCCCCCCCTCAGAAGTTGATGCAGCGCCGGGGCGGCGTCCGGTAGACCGCAGATCATCGGCAGGTTCGGCCCTCAGGTAGCCACGTACCGGTAGTCGCCCCACATAACAGTCCCACTCGCCGACGTCGATTCAAGCCTCGTGGATAATGACTGGAACCCGTGTCGATGTGTACGATGTGTAAACCAAAATGTTTCTCAACTTAATATTCCCTACCGTCAGTACTTATACACAGCGTACCAAAATCATTTAACACATGTAAAGAAGAAAGAGTGTGTGTGGTGGGATCAAATCTTTTAGTTTATAGAGAATACCGATGACCCTAGATATTGAAGAAACAATTTTTTAAATATGTATTTCCAATTATCATGGGTGATACAAATTGTTATATCTATAGAAACAACAAATCTCCGCATAAAAGCGAATGAAAGCAGATAAATAGCATTTACGGATTTTATTATCTTAATAGTACGAAACGCACCAGAGTTACTGGCGTAAAACTGTACACGGGATTGGGTGGGGGGGGGGGGGGGAGTGGGGGGGAGTAGGGGGGGGGGGGGGGTCGCCGATAGTCACCATATCACTTACAATCACGATTACAAGCCCATGACCGGACCGGCTCAACCGTCGGGGTTATGGGAGGAGTTTGGTGGAAGGCTGACCCCCCCCCCCCCTTCCCTCCACACACACTTTACAAGGATCGAATGTTTGCATCCCCCACTTTTTTTTATTGCATGAAATATAATTAGGTGGTAGGGGAGTACACCGTAGCAGCAAAAATACGAGGACTTTGTTTTTGTTTTTGTTTGGGTTTTGTTTGTCAGCCGACTTTCAGTGGAAAATCACACCTCAAAAATATGAAGACTTTTTAATGTTGTTTCTCTTTTCTTTTGTTTAATGACGTATATGTGACCCTGCACCTCAAAACAAACAAAAAGTCGCCAGACCTGAATTTTTTAGTTAAGACCATATTCTGAAAGAGCAGACTTTGAGCTTTAAAATGATGTCATATGGACTCTCCTAACCTGTCTAAATATAGGAAAGAAAGTACAAACTCAGGAAAAGTGTGAAGTGAGAAAAGAGGCTCTGAAGTACAGTGTCTATTCAAGCGCTTAATCTTTACCAAACCGTGCTGGCTGTGCGATGAATGGGACAAAAAACAGGAAGTAAGCCACCAGTGTAACAACAATGAAGGGATTATCAAAATAAACTGAAATTAAGCATGCCACATTATCACATTCTGTCCATAATTAAGGCCAACTTTCAAAGCAGTAGCACTATCTTTTCAAAAGTTATTAGAGTTGAAAGTTAAGAGTGTGGACACGGATTTTCAGAAATGAAAAAGGGATTCTAAAGACACACCTAATCACACTATTCTACCCAAAATGTTCGAGATAAACTGCTAAAAAACACACGTTCCTGCTCGTTTTATGATACCAAATTTTCGCATAATGTAAACGAAGACCCGCTCTTTAAGAAAATATGAAAAAGTCAAGTTCGGCTAGGTTGACCCATTTCACTTATTTTCAGTCCTCACGCAAAATCAGTGTGTGCGACTTTATGTTCGTTTTGAGGTGCATGGTCACATATGTAGACAACTTACAAAGGAAATATGAAGGGAATTCCACAAAAAATCATTTTTTATGACAATTACACCTTCCATCAACTTGCTACTGAAATATGTCAAGGGTAGCAATTATTCCCCTTGCTTTCTTAAGACATTTAGCCAAGTACTCTTTCATTATGCTAGAACAGTGAATTTTTGTGGAATTCCCTTTATATTTTCTTTATAATATATTGTTGTTTTCACATGCGGTCATAATCTCTAGTAGTTTCCTCATCCAGCGGTTTCAACAACCAAACTGTAAAGATTGTGCATCACAAAACGAACAAAAAGTCGCACCCCTTGATTTCACGTGAGGACTCAAAAAAGGTTAAACGGGTCAACCAAGTGAATATATTACGTTTTTCATATCTTCTGAAAGCGTTACCCTTCTTCTACATTATTCTTATGTTTGGGATCATAAAATGATATGGAAAGTGCATTTTCAGCAGTTTTTCTACAACTTTTTTTTTGTAGAGTAGTGAGATCAGGTATGTCTTAGAGGCCCCTTTTTTTATTTCCTGATAACTCTTTGCACACTCTTCACTTTCATGTCTGATTACTTTTAAAGGAATAATGCTACTGCAGCTTTGAACGTTGGCATTAATCATTTGAGTATCTGAATATAAGAACGACCCAAGTCCATGGAAGGCCATTTCGAGTAAGCTTAGAAAAAACTTCATATCTTTTTTATTTGTCCAATTATATTCTATTTAACTGTGATGGGAAGGCAACATTGTATATACAAATTAGAACATATATTATTATGACAATCAACATTTATATTAATTGTGGAGAGGCCATTTTGTGTGATGGACTTGGGTCGTTCTTTGAATCATATGGACTTGGGTCGTTCTTTGATTCATATACATGATATTCTGCTATAGAGATGAGAGAAGGATGAGAGAGGGCGCTATAATATGAATGTAAGAATGACCCAAGTCCTTCATTCTTACATTCATATAAGCTTTAACTCATTCATTTCAGGCACTTCCGGGGGTAATTAGGATTTATCATTTATACACAAGATGAGTCCATGCATAAGCTACAATTTCCCATGTCAAACTGAATTTGGCCAAAAATTGGACTTGGGTCGTTCTTATATTCAGGTCTTCATTTACAGAGTGTGTTAAAAGAGCAATCCATGCTCAACTTAACCTAATCTAATAATCCCTTCATTGCTGTTGCTCCAGCGGTTTACATCCTGTTTTTGGTCCCATTCTTATCGCACAGCTAGCACGGTTTGGTAGATTAACCACTTGAATAGACCCGGTACATTAGAGCAATGTTTCTCGCTTCTCACTTTTCCAGAGTGTGTGCCTTCTTTCCAATATTTAAATAGGTAAGGAGAGTCCATTTCAATTGAGCTATACATAATTTTAAAGCTTAGAGTCTACTCTTTCAGAAACTGCCCTAAACTAAAAATCCATGTATGACGACTTTTTGTTGGTTTTGTGATGCAGAGTCATTTTTTTTTTTTTATTGGGACCTGACACAGAAAGAGTCTGTTTTGATGCTCGTAACATTTTACCATCTACTAGTAAATGGTAGTAGTACTCTGCACGAAAATTCAAATGGTACTCTTTTTTATTTTGATGTTACTGTCATGGAAAACAATTGCCAATTTATCTTATTCAGTTTTATCCTTTCTTTTTTTAATATGTGGAAAAAGCCATTTGAGTTGAGCCACATCGGCTGACAAAATGGTTTAAATCATTAATTTCTTCGCGATGTGCATGTCATTTCACGAGAATTGCCAAGGTTAGATGCATTCACCTTGCGCGTGGGTGAATTCGCTATTTTCTGCACCGTTTTGTTTTCCTATGATATGGAGTGTCGCATTGCAATCTCTCTATTAGGCGCCGTATATCCCTGAAAGAGAAAATTGATAATGTATCATTATCATTTAGAATTCCCTTTATTACCATTATTGTTGTTATTCGCTTGGTGTCAGTCACGCACTACCGATCACCTCTCGTTTTGACGGAGCACACAGCGCAGTGAATCAGTATAGCTGCAGCTGAAAACTCATAACATTCATCAGCGTCATCATTAAAGGCATAACTCACCATTTGCAGATGAAAAAACAACAACCCAGCATTAGTACTTCAAAATCATTTTAAAATGTGACTTAGGGATAGAAACAACCAATGTAGGAATTGAGTATATGAATATAAGAACGACCCAAGTCCAATTTTTGGCCAAATTCAGTTTTTCATGGGAAATTGTAGCTTATGCATGGACTCATCTTGTGTGTAAATGATAAATCCTAATTACCCCCGGAAGTGCCTGAAATGAATGAGTTAAATCTTATATTAATGTAAGAATGAAGAACTTGGGTCATTCTTACATTCATATAAGAGCGCCCTCTCTCATCCTTCTCCCATCTCTATAGCAGAATATCATGTATATGAATCAAAGAACGACCCAAGTCCATATGAATCAAAGAACGACCCAAGTCCACCACACAAAATGGCCTCTCCACAATTAATGTAAATGATAATTGTCATAATAATATATGTTATAATTTGTATATACAATGTTGCCTTCCCATCACAGTTACACAGAATATTATTGGACAAATAAAAAAGATATGAAGTTTTTTTTAGTTTACTCGAAATGATCCTCCATGGACTTGGGTCGTTCTTATGTTCATATACTCAATTTGAATTAGTATAATCAATGTTAGATATTGTTAAGTATTCAAATGTGAGTAATAGTTATTAATGAAAGTTTCCATTAGACTAAACCGTCTACAGTTACGGTTTATTGAAGAAAAATAGTGATATCTCATTATATTTTGGGTTTCATTGCAAAATTCTTATATGGTAGGATGTTTTGTGTCACATCTGACCTACATAGTATGCATCATGTATGATATCTTAAGAACCCATTAAGTTACAGTAGTTATAGTGAGGTACTATAGTGGTGTTATACTGTGCATACAAGGCATACTTTCTTTGTTTTGCCCCACCCCCATTATAAAAGGAAACCAAAATCGACAGAGAAATGTGGATTTAGTGAAAGCAGCAATATAAATAAGACACATCAGTGAAAGTTTCAGGAAAATCGGACAATCGATACAAAATTGGTGGGAAGATCTATCCCAGGTGGATGCGATGTTCAAGTCATTTCTCAGAACTAAACTTAAATGATGATGTCAGGTTTAGTAGCAGCTAGGAGGCTCCAGAAAATTTGGTGCAGTGTTCCTCACTCTGGTACGTCTGGCTAGTGATGAGTGGTGCAGGAGGAGATTTTGTTATGGCATAGAATCATTGTCTAGGTTTGATATTGAATCATGCCTGCCTAGAATACTGGGACAGCTCAAGTAACTTCTGTTGTTTGAGGAACCAAAGAGACTTGTTGAAGAGTTAGCGAGACCACACTTGGCGCATTCACATGGTAAATCTGATCTAATTGCAAGACTGGAAATGGTCTCATCTGACATTTTCATACAATCTGCATGGAACCAGGTATTGCATTTGTTACACAGGATCTTTGGTTATACCCCCCCCCCCCCTTTAGTCTGTGCATGCCTCTTAGCATTCACAACAAGCTAATTTAGGTAATCTAGATCATGAATTTGTCTTTTTAACATCCCCTGCCTGTATAATAACAACAAAAGACCCAGAAAATATTGTTATATTAAGTAGTCCAAATCGCAAGCAGCTTTGATCTTACAAATCTCATAAATTTTGTACAAAGGGGAAAAATAGTAAGAAAAGCCCACTTCTTCACCTCTCTTCTTGATAATCTCTTGCCTTCAAACTATGTATTATTGGAATGAATTCACGTTTATTTTGATTATTGTACATGGGAGCCACAACGGTCCGTTTTCCATGAGTTACACGTCACGATTCTGACACCCATGGGTACGAATCATCCAGCCCTCGAGTCATACAGCCCACGATCTCTACACTGGTCAAACAAGGACTAAAAGTCCGACACTCTTTACATCACGGTGTTAATCAATGTCTGTCTCGACGGCTTTTTATTTATTGATTGATATATGATTTGATTTATTAGTTGATTTCTTATTTTGTCTGATGTGGAACTAGTGTGCGTTGTTTCCCTAGTGTAGGAGGTACAGGTTCCCTGAAATACAAATGCATGTTGATTTGAATGTGTTGATTGTATGAGACCCTCAACATCACTGTCGCGATAAAACGAATCTCTAGAAATATTCCATATATTTAACTTAATTTTCTTCTATTCTTTCTTCAGATTACTTGAATGCGCCCACAAGAAAAAAAAAAATCCTTCCAAAAAATGTTCTTGTTGTGACCTCATCTGTCAATCATTGCTATAGTATACTGATATGTTGAATAAAAGACATTGGAATGCGCCTTCCCCTCCACCAGTCCAAGCAAGGGATAAACCTGAAATACCCTCTCAGGGCTATTCAGCGGCTCAACGAAGCGTTGCGATCGTTATCTCTATTCTCATTGCCGGTCGTTCCGATTTATGACTGGAAATTCTGCGGATTTTGCTGGCTCGTGCGAGCGCTGCACGCTTGCCGTGAGCTGGGTGGCCTTGTACACCCACATGCATGCCGGACAAGTCGCAGCGTCACATACCAGCCGGGGAGATACCACACACAGTCTTCACATCCACCAAGTATTTAGTAACCCGCGCTAAGATGGTTTTAACAATTTGCACAAATCGAAAACTACACTAAGTACACATAGTCGTTGCAGGATGATACCACGAAAAATAAGCAAAATACACAGTCCCCCCCCCCCCCCCCCACACACACTCACACTCACGTACGCATGCAAGCACAAGCACCCACGGCAAAAACAACAAGGGTGCTAACAACATCAAAAGCAAAAACAAAACGAAAACTGGCATCATTCAGAACGTGTTGATTTCGAGTTTCAAGATGCAGCTGTGACTTGTATCTTGAGAATAACGTATAACCATTTTTTTCTTTTCAAATCATGTTCATGATGTATCAATTATTAAATCTGTATTTAATCGTCACATCCAGTATCAAAACGTACCGCTCTGTGACTGAGAAAACAGCCATCTGCAGTGTGGACATATTAATATATACGCATCTATAATATAAGAGTAAGAACATCTTCTATAGACGATCAAATGCAATTTCAAAACCCAGTTTTGGCAACTGAATATATTTCGCTCTCCTACCTGCCCGTGGCCAGTACACTCGCCGAACTGTAAAGACGATCACACATCTCCTCAACTGGAACTACAGCTGTATTTTCAGTTATGACACTATCACAGTCCGAAGTAGATATAACACAAAACGCCATCTTAGTCTTCAAAAAATGTTATCGATGCAGTCATGACAGCGTATATTCCATACCATCGGGGAGGTGGAAAGAGAATTGAATAATTCTGCCTAGTTAGTGCACAGGGATAAACTGAACAGTGTATGGTCTCAGTGGCAGCTGACTGGTATCGAGGAAACCCGACTAACGAATTAAGATAAAAACACAAAAACAACACTAGAGATTGTAATTTGTCATCACTGACAAATTAAGGTGATCCGATTTTTGTTTAATCAATGATTCGAGTCCTGATTGCAATAGGCATGACCATACAAGTTCCATCTGTGTTTAGAGACATTGGCCGTGTGGTGTTTGCATTCTCATTTAGCAAAGGGAGTCATATCTGCCATGTTTGGTACCAAATTCTGCATACACTATAACAAAGAAACAGCAACAAGTACATATGACTTTTGACCCACCTTTGCACTCCCAAGATTGCATCTGATGAAATAGTGGTTATTTTGTGAAATGATTCTCGCGACATCGTCTATACGTGTGAAAAATATGGGAAAGATATAAGGACAGGTATTCACCAAGATACAAGATGAAACATTTATGACCTTTGACCTTAATTTACATATCCAAGATGTCCGATCTAGTAGTTGTTATCTCATTAAATAATGTACGTGACATGAACTAAACATGTGGGGTGATAGGGCGTGTTTTTCTTGAGTTATTGCAAAGGAAGTTGCAGAAAGAAAGAAATATCTCAATACATAGAAGATAAGCTTTAATTTCGACCAAGTTTTTTTTTTTATCGTGATGCCGACAACGTATGAAAAAACGAAGGGCACAGTTATGGTAGCGTAACGTCTCAGCTACAACATATTAAAATCTGGGAGAAATTCACCGAAGGGTAAGTGAGCTAGTGCTCGATAAAGACAATCATGTCAATTTTCACATTTAAAAAAATTCCCTCCCCTAGAGATAACACGTCATAACGAAGATACAAAAGAAGTACATATGACCTTTGACCTCAATTTGCACAGACAAGATGGCATCTGAGTAAAAAGTAGTTATTTTGTGAAATGATCCTTGTAACATGGTCTTTGCGTGTGCAAAATATGGGAAAGATAGTACAGGTATTCACTAAGATACAGGATGAAACACTTATGACCTTTGACCCTAATTTACATACCCAAGATGGTGTCTGATCAAGTAGTTGTTATTTTATGAAATAATCTACGTGACATGAACTTAACATGTGCAAAATATGGAAGTGATAGAGGCCGTTTTTCTTGAGTTATTGCAAAGAAAGTTGCAGAAAGAAAGAAATATCTCAATACATCGAAGATAAGCTTGAATTTCAACCAAAATCTTTGACGTGATCCCGACAGCGTATGAAAAAATGAAGGGCACACTTACGGTAGTGTAAAGTCTAAGCTACAACATATTAAAATCTGGGAGAAATTTACCGACGGGTAAGTGAGCTAGTGCTCGATAAAGATAGTCATGTCAATTTTCATTTCCAGAAAAACTGCACTCCCGTAGAGATAACACGTAAACTGGTCAAATTTGACAAGATTACTTTCAATCCATTTTTACGAGGTGATACCGTTATCCAATCAAAACTTTGTTATTTTGTGTTTGTAAGAACATTAAATAAGCTACAATATACTGAAATCTGGGTGAAAATTGACAAAGGACTAGTGAGATATGCTCGAATAAACTTGAAATTTGATGACGTCATTTTGAAAATTCACTTTTTTTACTTTATTAAGAAATTTGATATCTTTTGATCATTTTGTCAGCATTACCACCCCATGAAATGACATGTACAACTCATCAGCTTTCAAAATATGTAAAGAAAATGGGGGGTCACCGTCCATCCTGACGAGTAAAATCGGATTTAAAATTGGCGGTTTTTTGGCATAGTTGCACTGTATATCGCCATTGACGCGCGCGCGGAATTTAAACTTTGATTGGCCCGTATGACGTCATATTGAGTCGGATCGACTTGAAACTTGGTAGAAATATTCCTTGACATTTCAGACATTCGATCCGTGCGATAAAACGGGAAATTTCTATTGCATATGAGCTGTGCGTGCGTATATGCGCGCGCGCGTACGCGTCCGTCGATTTTTTTTTGAAATGCTGTAAATGACCTGAAACGTGTGCAAAACAATTTTGAGGTTGATTAGAGCATGTTTAAATTTCAACGCGCGCGTACGCGCTCGTTTAGTATGAACGTGACCAAATTTTATGAAATATATCAATAGACCTTGACTTGAACTATATGATATCTTAATTTCATTCAAAAATTCCGTTCCATTAATGAGATATTGATGTAAACGTGATTTCAGATAATGACGTCATAATGACGTCACGGTCAACTGATCACATTGATACACTAGATCTGTCGTCCTTAGGACATGATACATACATGGTATAAGTTTGAAAGTGATAGGTGGGGGACTTTTTGAGTTAACCGCTGCACAAGATTTGAGGAGAAAGAAATAAAGAAGAAGACTAGAGATTGTAATTTGTCATCACTGACAAATTAAGGTGATCCGATTTTTTTTTATCAATGATTCGAGTCCTGATCGCAATAGGCATGACCATACAAGTTTCATCTGTGTTTAGAGACATTGGCCGTGTGATGTTTGCATTCTCATTTAGAAAAGAGAGTCATATCTGCCATCTTTGGTACCAAATTCTGTATACACTGAATAACGAAGATACAGCAATGAATACATATGACCTTTGACCCACCTTTGCACTCCCAAGATTGCATCTGATGAAATAGTGGTTATTTTGTGAAATGATTCTCGCGACATCGTCTATACGTGTGGAAAATATGGGAAAGATAGGACAGGTATTCACTAAGATACAAGATGAAACATTTATGACCTTTGACCCTAATTTACATACCCAAGATGTTGTCTGATCTAGTAGTTGTTATTTTATGAAATAATGTACGAGACATGAACTAAACATGTGCAAAATATGGGGGTGATAGGGCGTGTTTTTCTTGAGTTATTGCAAAGAGAGTTGCAGAAAGAAAGAAATATCTCAATACATAGAAGATAAGCTTTAATTTCAACCAATTTTTTATCGTAATCCCGACATTGTATGAAAAAACAAAGGAAATGAAACGATAGCGCAAAGTCTCAGCTACAACATATTAAAATCTGGGAGAAATTCACCGAAGGGTAAGTGAGCTAGTGCTCGATAAAGACAATCATGTCAATTTTCACATTAAAGAAAATTCCCTCCCATAGAGATAACACGTCATAACGAAGATACAAAAAGTAGTACATATGACCTTTGACCTCAATTTGCAACGACAAGATGGCATCTGAGTAAAAAGTGGTTATTTTGTGAAATGATCCTTGTAACATGGTCTTTGCGTGTGCAAAATATGGGAAAGATAGGACATGTATTCACTAAGATACAGGGTGAAACACTTATGACCTTTGACCCTACTTTACATACCCAAGATGGTGTCCGATCAAGTAGTTGTTATTTTATGAAATAATGTACGTGACATGAACTAAACATGTGCAAAATATAGAAGTGATAGAGGCCGTTTTTCTTGAGTTATTGCAAAGAAAGTTGCAGAAAGAAAGAAATATCTCAATACATCGAAGATAAGCCTGAATTTCAACCCAATTTTTTGACGTGATTCCGACATCGTATGAAAAAACAAAGGGCACACTTACGGTAGGGTAAAGTCTCAGCTACAACATATTAAAATCTGGGAGAAATTTACCGAAGCTTAAGTGAGCTAGTGCTCGATAAAGATAGTCATGTCAATTTTCATTTCCAGAAAAACTGCACTCCCATAGAGATAACACGTAAACTGGTCAAATTTGACAAGATTACTTTCAATCCATTTTTACGAGGTGATACCGTTATCCAATCAAATTATTGTAATTTCATGTTTCAAAGAACATTAAATAAGCTACCTCATACTGAAATCTGGGTGAAAATTGACAAAGGACTAGTGAGATACGCTCGAATGAACTTGAAATTTGATGACGTCATTTTGAAAATTTACTTTTTTTACTTTATTAAGAAATTTGATATCTTTTAATCATTTTGTCAGCATTGCCACCCCATGAAATGACATGTACAACTCATCAGCTTTCAAAATATGTACAGAAAATGGGGGGTCACCGTCCATCCTGACGAGTAAAATCGGATTTAAGATTGTCATTTTTTTGGCATAGTTGCACTGTATATCGCCATTGACGCGCGCGCGGAATTTCAACTTTGACGGCCCCGTATGACGTCATATTGAGTCGGATTGACTTGAAACTTGGTAGACATATTCCTTGACATTTCAGGCAGCCGATAAGTGTGAAAAAACGGGAAATTTCTATTGCATATGAGCTGTGCGTGCGTATATGAGCGCGCGCGTACGCGTCCGTCCAAATTTTTCAATTTTTCAAAAAATGCTCCAAATGGTCTGAAACGTGTGCAAAAAAAATTTGAGCTCGATTTGAGCATACAAATATTTCAACGCGCGCGTACGCGCACGTTTTAAGGTATAGATGAATTTTGAGAATATGAGTAGAATGCACCTGACCTGAAATATATGTGACGTAAATTTCATTGAAAAAATCCATTCCATTAATGAGATATGATTGAGAATGTGTTTTCATATAATGACGTCATAGTGACGTCACGGTCGACTGATCACCATGATTTTAGTTCGATTGCCGTCTTTGGGAGACGATACATATATGGTATAAGTTTGACATTGAAAGGCAATGCACTTTCTGAGCTAACCTCTGCACAAATTTTGTCCAGAAACAAAGAAAGAAAGATTCCGTACAGATACAGAAGGTGATCCGAGAGGATACTCGGATCACCTAAAGAAAGAATCCGTACAGATACAATAGGTGATCCGAGAGGATACTCGGATCACCTAATAAAACGATAGCGCAAAGTCTCAGCTACAACATATTAAAATCTGGGAGAAATTCACCGAAGGGTAAGTGAGCTAGTGCTCGATAAAGACAATCATGTCAATTTTCACATTAAAGAAAATTCCCTTCCATAGAGATAACACGTCATAACGAAGATACAAAAAGAAGTACATATGACCTTTGACCTCAATTTGCAACAACAAGATGGCATCTGAGTAAAAAGTGGTTATTTTGTGAAATAATTCTTGTAACATGGTCTTTGCGTGTGCAAAATATGGGAAAGAAAGGACATGTATTCACTAAGATACAGGGTGAAACACTTATGACCTTTGACCCTACTTTACATACCCAAGATGGTGTCCGATCAAGTAGTTGTTATTTTATGAAATAATGTACGTGACATGAACTAAACATGTGCAAAATATGGAAGTGATAGAGGCCGTTTTTCTTGAGTTATTGCAAAGAAAGTTGCAGAAAGAAAGAAATATCTCAATACATCGAAGATAAGCCTGAATTTCAACCCAATTTTTTGACGTGATTCTGACATCGTATGAAAAAACAAAGGGCACAATTACGGTAGCGTAAAGTCTCAGCTACAACATATTAAAATCTGGGAGAAATTTACCGAAGCTTAAGTGAGCTAGTGCTCGATAAAGATAGTCATGTCAACTTTCATTTCCAGAAAAACTGCACTCCCATAGAGATAACACGTAAACTGGTCAAATTTGACAAGATTACTTTTAATCCATTTTTACGAGGTGATACCGTTATCCAATCAAAATATTGTTATTTTATGTTTGAAAGAACATTAAATAAGCTACATCATACTGAAATCTGGGTGAAAATTGACAAAGGACTAGTGACATACGCTCGAATGAACTTGAAATTTGATGACGTCATTTTGAAAATTTACTTTTTTTACTTTATTAAGAAATTTGATATCTTTTCATCATTTTTTCAGCATCGCCAACCCATGAAATGATATGTACAACTCATCAGCTTTCAGAATATAAAAAGAAAATGGAGGGTCACCGTCCATCCTGACGAGTAATATCGGATTTAAAATTGGCGGTTTTTTGGCATTGTTGCACTGTATTTCGCCATTGACGCGCGCGCGGAATTTCAACTTTGACGGGCCCGTATGACGTCATATTGAGTCGGATTGACTTGAAACTTGGTAGAAATATTCGTTGACATTTCAGGCATCCGATAAGTGTAAAAAAACGGGAAATTTCTATTGCATATGAGCTGTGCGTGCGTATATGTGCGCGCGCGTACGCGTCCGTCCAATTTTTTTAATTTTTCAAAAAATGCTCCAAATGGTCTGAAACGTATGCAAAATAATTTGGAGTTCGATTGGAGCATACAAATATTTCAACGCGCGCGTACGCGCACGTTTTAACAATGCGATGAATTTTGAAAACATGAGTAGAATTCCCTTGAATTGAAATTTACGTGACATAAATTTCATTGAAAAATTCCTTTCCATTAATGAGATATGATTGAAAATGTGTTTTCATATAATGACGTCATAGTGACGTCACGGTCGACTGATCACTACGATTTTACTTGACCCGTCGTCTTTGGGACATGATACATATATGGTATAAGTTTGACATTGATAGGCAATGCACTTTCTGAGCTAACCTCTGCACAACTTTTGAGGAGAAATAAAGAAAGAACTAGAGATTGTAATTTGTCATTACTGACAAATTAAGGTGATCCGATTTTTTTAATGAATTATTCGAGTCCTGATTGCAATAGGCATGATGTTTGGATTCTCATTTAGAAAAGGGAGTCATATCTGCCATCTGTGGTACCAAATTCTGTATACACTAGATAACAAAGATACAGCAACAAATACATATGACCTTTGACCCACTTTTACACTCCCAAGATGGCATCTGAGGAAAAAGTGTTTATTTTGTGAAATGATTTTTGCGACATCGTCTATACGTGTGCAAAATATGGGAAAGATAGTACAGGTATTCACCAAGATGCAGGATGAAACATACAGTATATGACCTTTCACCCTTATTTACATACCCAAGATGGCGTCTGATTAAGAAGTCGTTATTTTATGAAACAATGTAGGTGACATGAACTAAACATGTGCAAAATATGGTGGTGATAGAGCATGTTTTTCTTGTGGTTTTGCAAAGAAAGTTGTGCAAAGAAAGAAAAATTTCAATACATCGTTGATGAGCTTTAATTTCAACCAAGTATTTTGACGTGATACCGACATCGTGTGAAAAAACAAAGGGCACTTATATGATAGCACAAAGTCTCAGCTACAACATATTAAAATCTAGGAGAAATTCACGGAAGCATAAGTAAGATAGTGCATGATAAAGATAGTCATGTCAATTTTCACATCTAGAAAAACTCCCTCCTATAGAGATAACACGTAATAGCGAAGATTGAGAAAGAAGTACATATGACCTTTGACCCCACTTTGCACACCCAAGATGGCATCTGAGCAATTAGTAGTTATTTTGTGAAATGATTCTTGTAACATGGTCTTTGCGTGTGCAAAATATGGGAAAGATAAGACATGTATTCACCAAGATACAGGATGAAACATTTATGACCTTTCACCCTAATTTACATACCCAAGATGGTGTCCGATCAAGTAGTTGTTATTTTATAAAATAATGTACGTGACATGTACTAGACATGTGCAAAATATGGGATTGATAGCCATTGTTGTTGTTCATCTATTGCACAGAAAGTAGTAGAAAGAAAGAAAAATAAAGAAAAAATTATGTTATTTTATAGAAATTTGAAGGAGAAGCATAAAAAAATCAGAAAAAGATAAAGTAAGGAAAGGGAGATTAAGATTAACTAAAGAAAAAGAAGAAAAAAAGTGTTTAAAAAAATTAAAAGAAAAATTGGCAGGAGTGAGCCTCGAACCAGGGACCTTAGGATTACGAGTCGGATGCGCTACGCAATGACCTATTTCATTCTCCATAGGCCCTGTGTATTAAGCAAAATGACGCTGCATCGAAGCCTCGTGCCATTTTCAACCAAGTTTTTCGAATTGATGCCGACATCGTATGAAAAAATGGAGGGCACATTTACGATAGCCCAAAGTCTCAGCTACAACATACTAAAATCTGGGAGAAATTCACCGAAGCATAAGTGAGCTAGTGCTCGAAAAAGAGAGTCATGTCAATTTTCACTGCCAGAAAAATTGCTCTCCCATAGAGATAACACGTAAACTGGTCAAATTTGACAATATTACTTTCAATCCATTTTTACGAGGTGATGCCGTCCTCCAATCAAAATGTTGTAATTATATTAATGAAAGATCATTTAATAAGCTACAACATACTGAAATTTAAGTGTAAATTGGCAAAGGATAAGTGAGATACGCTCGAGTAAACTTGAAATTTGATGACGTCATTTTGAAAATTTACTTTTTTTACTTTATTAAGAAATTTGATATCTTTTAATCATTTTGCCAGCATCGCCAACCCATGAAATAACATATCCAACTCATCAACTTTCAGAATATGTAAAGAAAATGGGAGGTTACCGTCCATCCTGACGAGTAAAATCGGATTTAAAATTGGCGTTTTTCTGGCATCGTTGCACTGTATATCGCCATTGACGCGCGCGCGGAATTTCAACTTTGATGGGCCCGTATGACGTCATATTGAGTTGGATTGACTTGAAACTTGGTAGAAATATTCCTTGACATTTTAAGCATCTGATAAATGTAAAAAAACGGGAAATTTCCATTGCATATGAGCTGTGCGTGCGTATATGCGCGCGCGCGTACGCGTCCGTCCGATTTTTTCAATTTTTCAAAAAATGCTCCAAATGGTCTGAAACGTGTGCAAAAAAAATTTGAGGTCGATTTGAGCATACAAATATTTCAACGCGCGCGTACGCGCACGTTTTAAGAGAAAATATGAATTTTGAGAATATGAGTAAAATGCGCATAACTTGAAATGTATGTGACGTAAATTCTATTGCAAAATTCCATTCCATTAATGAGATATGAATGAAAATGTGTTTTCATATAATGACGTCATAGTGACGTCACGGTCAACTAATCACTATGATTTTACTTGATCTGCCGTCTTTGGGACATGATACATATATGGTATAAGTTTGACATTGAAAGGCAATGCACTTTCTGAGCTAACCGCTGCACAAATTTTGGTTAGAAATAAAGAAGAACTAGAGATTGTAATTTGTCATCACTGACAAATTAAGGTGATCCGATTTTTTTTTTTTAATCAATGATTCGAGTCCTGATCGTAATAGGCATGACAATACAAGTTTCATCTGTGCTTAGAGACATTGGCCGTGTGAGGTTTGGATTCTCATTTAGAAAAGGGAGTCATATCTGCCATCTTTGGTACCAATTCTGTATACACTGAATAACGAAGATACAGCAACGAATACATATGACCTTTGACCCACCTTTACACTCCCAAGATGGCATCTGAGGAAAAAGTGGTTATTTTGTGAAATGATTCTTGCGACATCGTCTATATTCGTGTGCAAAATATGGCAAAGATAGGACAGGTATTCACCAAGATGCAAAATGCAAAGTCTTAGGTACAACATAAAATCTGGGAGAAATTCACCGAAGGGTAAGTGAGAGCTAGTGCTCGATAAAGAAAAGCATGTCGATTTTCACATTAAAAAAAAATCCCTCCCATAGAGATAACACGTCATAACGAAAATACAGAAAGAAGTACATATGACCTTTGACCTCACTTTGCACACCCAAGATGGCGTCTGAGCAAAAAGTGGTTATTTTGTGAAATGATCCTTGTTACATGGTCTTTGTGTGTGCAAAATATGGGAAAGATAGGACATGTATTCACCAAGATACAGGATGAAACATTTATGACCTTTGACCTTAATTTACATACCCAAGATGGTGTCTGATCAAGTAGTTGTTATTTTATGAAATAATGTACGTGACATGAACTAAACATGTGCAAAATATGGGATTGATAGCCATTGTTGTTGTTCATCTATTGCAAAGAAAGAAAAATAAAGAAAAAAATATGTTATTTTATAGAAATTTGAAGGAGAAGCATAAAAAAATCAGAAAAAGATAAAGTTAGGAAGGGAGATTAAGACTAACTAAAGAAAAAGAAGAAAAAAAGTGTTTAAAAAAATGAAAAAAAAAAATATTGGCAGGGGTGAGCCTCGAACCAGGGACCTTAGGATTACGAGTCGGATGCGCTATGCAATGACCTATTTCATGCTCCATAGGCCCTGTGTATTAAGCAAAATGACGCTGCATCGAAGCCACGTGCCATTTTCAACCAAGTTTTTCGACGTGATGCCGACGTCGTATGAAAAAATGAAGGGCACACTTACGATAGCCCAAAGTCTCAGCTACAACATACTAAAATCTGGGAAAAATTCACCGAAGCAAAAGTGAGCTAGTGCTCGAAAAAGAGAGTCATGTCAATTTTCACTGCCAGAAAAACTGCTCTCCCATAGAGATAACACGTAAACTGGTCAAATTCTACAAGGATACATTCAATCCATTTTTACGAGGCGATGACGTCATCCAATCAAAATGTTGTTTTTACATTAATGAAAGAACATTTCATAAGCTACAACATACTGAAATATGGGAGAAAATTGGCAGAGGATAAGTGAGATACGCTCGAGTAAACTTGTAATTTGATGACGTCATTTTGAAAATTTACTTTTTTTACTTTATTAAGAAATTTGATATCTTGTAATCATTTTGTCAGCATTGCCTACCCATGAAATGACATGTACAACTCATCAGCTTTCAATATATGTAAAGAAAATGGGGGGTCACCGTCCATCCTGACGAGTAAAATCGGATTTAAAATTGGCAGTTTTTTGGCATAGTTGCACTGTATATCGCCATTGACGCGCGCGCGGAATTTCAACTTTGACGGCCCCGTATGACGTCATATTGAGTCGGATTGACTTGAAACGTGGTATAAATATTCCTTGACATTTCAGACATGCGATCAAAGTGAAAAAACTGGAAATTTCATTGCATATGAGCTGTGCGTGCGTATATGCGCGCGCGCGTACGCGTCCGTCCGATTTTTTCAATTTTTCAAAAAATGCTCCAAATGGTCTGAAACGTGTGCAAAAAAATTTTGAGCTCGATTGGAGCATACAAATATTTCAACGCGCGCGTACGCGCACGTTTTAAGAGAAAATATGAATTTTGAGAACATGAGTAGAATGCGCATAACTTTAAATATATGTGACGTAAATTTCATTGAAAAATTCTATTTCATTAATGAGATATGATTGAGAATGTGTTTTCATATAATGACGTCATAGTGACGTCACGGTCGACTGATCACAATGATACATTAGATTTGCCGTCTTTGGGACATGATGCATACATGATATAATTTTGAAATTGACAGGCAGCGGACTTTCTGAGCTAACCTCTGCACAACTTTTGAGGAGAAATAAAGAAGAAGACTAGAGATTGTAATTTGTCATCACTGACAAATTAAGGTGATCCGATTTTTTTTTTCAATGATTCGAGTCCTGATCGCAATAGGCATGACCATACAGGTTTCGTCTGTTGTTAAAAACGTTGGCCGTGTGATGTTTGAATTCTCGTTTAGAAAAGGGAGTCATATCTGCCATCTTTGGTACCAAATTCTGTATAGACTGAATAACGAAGATACAGCAACGAATACATATGACCTTTGACCCACCTTTACACTCCCAAGATGGCATCTGAGGAAAAAGTGGTTATTTTGTGAAATGATTCTTGCGACATCGCCTATATACGTGTGCAAAATATGGCAAAGATAGGACATGTATTCACCAAGATACAAAATGCAACATTTATGACCTTTGACCCTTATTTACATACCCACGATATTGTCCAATCAAGTAGTTGTTATTTCATGAAATAATGTTCGTGACATGAACTAAACATGTGCAAAATATGGTGGTGATAGGGTATGTTTTTCTTGAGTTATCGCACATAAAGTTGCAAAAAGAAAGAAATATTTCAATACATCGAAGATAAACTTTAATTTCAACCAAGTTTTTTTTTACGTGATCCCGATATCGTATGAAAAAACGAAGGGCACACTTACGATAGCCAAAAGACTCAGTTACAACCTGTTAATATCTGGGAGAAATTCACCGAAGGGTAAGTGAGCTAGTGCTCGATAAAGACTATCATGTCAATTTTCACATTTAAAAAATTCCGTCCCATAGAGATAACACGTCATAACGAAGATACAGAAAGAAGTACATATGACATTTGACCCCAATTTGCACAGACAAGATGGCATCTGAGCAAAAAGTGGTTATTTTGTGAAATGATCCTTGTAACATGGCTTTTACGTGTGCAAAATATGGGAAAGATAGGACATGTATTCACCAAGATACAGGATGAAACATCTATGACCTTTGACCCTAATTTACATACCCAAGATGACGTCTGATCAAGTAGTTGTTATTTTATGAAATAATGTACGTGACATGAACTACACATGTGCAAAATGTGGGATCAATAGCCATTGTTGTTGTACATCTATCGCACAGAAAGTAGTAAAAAGAAAGAAAAATAAAGAAAAAAATATGTTATTTTATAGAAATTTGAAGGAGAAGCATAAAAAAATCAGAAAAAGATAAAGTTATGAAGGGAGATTAAGACTAACTAAAGAAAAAGAAGAAAAAAAAGTATTTAAAAAATTAAAAAATATATTGGCAGGGGTGAGCCTCGAACCAGGGACCTTAGGATTACGAGTCGGATGCGCTATGCAATGACCTATTTCATGCTCCATAGGCCCTGTGTATTAAGCAAAATGACGCTGCATCGAAGCCACGTGCCATTTTTCAACCAAGTTTATCGACGTGATGACGACGTCGTATGAAAAAATGGAGGGCACACTTACGATAGCCCGAAGTCTCAGCTACAACATACTAAAATCTGGGGAAAATTCACCGAAGCATAAGTGAGCTAGTACTCGACAAAGATAGTCATGTCAATTTTCACTGCCAGAAAAACTGCTCTCCCATAAAGATAACACGTAAACTGGTCAAATTTGACAAGGTTACTTTCAATCCATTTGTACGAGGTGATGCCGTCATCCAACCAAAATTATGTTTTTATATTTATGAAAGAACATTTTATAAGCTACAATATATTGAAATTTGGGTGAAAATTGGCAAAGGATAAGTGAGATACGCTCGAGTAAACTTGAAATTTGATGACGTCATTTTGAAAATTTACTTTTTTTACTTTATTAAGAAATTTGATATCTTTTAATCATTTTGTCAACATCGCCAACCCATGACATGACATGTACAACTCATCAGCTTTCAGAATATGTCAAAAAAATGGGAGGTCACCGTCCATCCTGACGAGTAAAATCCGATTTAAAATTGGCGGTTTTTTGGCATAGTTGCACAGTGTATCCCCATTGACGCACGCGCGGAATTTTGAATTTGACGGGCCCGTATGATGTCATATTGAGTCGGATCGACTTGAAACTTGATAGAAATATTCCTTGACATTGTGGACATCCGATCCGTGTGAAAAAACTGAAAATTTCTATTGCATATGAGCTGTGCGTGCGTATATGCGCGCGCGCGTACGCGTCCGTCCGATTTTTTCAATTTTTCAAAAAATGCTCCAAATGGTCTGAAACGTGTGCAAAAAAAATTTGAGCTCGATTTGAGCATACAAATATTTCAACGCGCGCGTACGCGCGCGTTTTGAGATAAAAATGAATTTTGAGAATATGAATAGAATCCACTTAACTTGAAATATATGTGACGTAAATTTCATTGAAAAACTTCATTCCATTAATGAGATATGATTGAGAATGTGTTTTCATATAATGACGTCATAGTGACGTCACGGTCGACTGATCACTTTGATTTTAGTTCGATTGCCGTCTTTGGGACACGATACATACATGGTGTAAGTTTGAACTTGATAGGCATAGTACTTTCTGAGCTAACCTCTGCACAACTTTTGGGGAGAAATAAAGAAAGAAAGAAGAAGAAAGAATCCGTACAGATACAATAGGTGATCCGAGAGGATACTCGGATCACCTAATAAAAAGAAGAACAAAGAATCAGTACAGATACAGAAGGTGATCCGAGAGGATACTCGGATCACCTAAGAAGAAAGAATCCGTACAGATACAATAGGTGATCCGAGAGGATACTCGGATCACCTAACTAGAGATTGTAATTTGTCATCACTGACAAATTAAGGTGATCCGATTTTTTTTTTAATCAATGATTCGAGTCCTGATCGTAATAGGCATGACAATACAAGTTTCATCTGTGTTTAGAGACATTGGCCGTGTGAGGTTTGGATTCTCATTTAGAAAAGGGAGTCATATCTGCCATCTTTGGTACCAATTCTGTATACACTGAATAACGAAGATACAGCAACGAATACATATGACCTTTGACCCACCTTTACACTCCCAAGATGGCATCTGAGGAAAAAGTGGTTATTTTGTGAAATGATTCTTGCGACATCGTCTATATTCGTGTGCAAAATATGGCAAAGATAGGACAGGTATTCACCAAGATGCAAAATGCAAAGTCTTAGGTACAACATAAAATCTGGGAGAAATTCACCGAAGGGTAAGTGAGAGCTAGTGCTCGATAAAGAAAAGCATGTCGATTTTCACATTAAAAAAAAATCCCTCCCATAGAGATATCACGTCATAACGAAAATACAGAAAGAAGTACATATGACCTTTGACCTCACTTTGCACACCCAAGATGGCGTCTGAACAAAAAGTGGTTATTTTGTGAAATGATCCTTGTTACATGGTCTTTGTGTGTGCAAAATATGGGAAAGATAGGACATGTATTCACCAAGATACAGGATGAAACATTTATGACCTTTGACCCTAATTTACATACCCAAGATGGTGTCTGATCAAGTAGTTGTTATTTTATGAAATAATGTACGTGACATGAACTAAACATGTGCAAAATATGGGATTGATAGCCATTCTTGTTGTTCATCTATTGCACAGAAAGTAGTAGAAAGAAAGAAAAATAAAGAAAAAAATATGTTATTTTATAGAAATTTGAAGAAGCATAAAAAAATCAGAAAAAGATAAAGTTAGGAAGGGAGATTAAGACTAACTAAAGAAAAAGAAGAAAAAAAGTGTTTAAAAAAATGAAAAAAAAATATTGGCAGGGGTGAGCCTCGAACCAGGGACCTTAGGATTACGAGTCGGATGCGCTATGCAATGACCTATTTCATGCTCCATAGGCCCTGTGTATTAAGCAAAATGACGCTACATCGAAGCCACGTGCCATTTCAACCAAGTTTTTCGACGTGATGCCGACGTCGTATGAAAAAATGAAGGGCACATTTACGATAGCCCAAGGTCTCAGCTACAACATAATAAAATCTGGGAAAAATTCATCGAAGCATAAGTGAGCTAGTGCTCGAAAAAGAGAGTCATGTCAATTTTCACTGCCAGAAAAACTGCTCTCCCATAGAGATAACACGTAAACTGGTCAAATTCTACAAGGATACATTCAATCCATTTTTACGAGGCGATGACGTCATCCAATCAAAATGTTGTTTTTACATTAATGAAAGAACATTTCATAAGCTACAACATACTGAAATATGGGAGAAAATTGGCAGAGGATAAGTGAGATACGCTCGAGTAAACTTGTAATTTGATGACGTCATTTTCAAAATTTACTTTTTCTACTTTATTAAGAAATTTGATATCTTTTAATCATTTTTCCAGCATTACCTACCCATGAAATGACATGTACAACTCATCAGCTTTCAATACATGTAAAGAAAATGGGGGGTCACCGTCCATCCTGACGAGTAAAATCGGATTTAAAATTGGCAGTTTTTTGGCATAGTTGCACTGTATATCGCCATTGACGCGCGCGCGGAATTTCAACTTTGACGGCCCCGTATGACGTCATATTGAGTCGGATTGACTTGAAACGTGGTATAAATATTCCTTGACATTTCAGACATGCGATCAAAGTGAAAAAACTGGAAATTTCAATTGCATATGAGCTGTGCGTGCGTATATGTGCGCGCGCGTACGCGTCCGTCCGATTTTTTCAATTTTTCAAAAAATGCTCTAAATGGTCTGAAACGTGTGCAAAAAAATTTTGAGCTCGATTTGAGCATACAAATATTTCAACGCGCGCGTACGCGCACGTTTTAAGAGAAAATGTGAATTTTGAGAATATGAGTAGAATGCGCATAACTTGAAATAAATGTGACGTGAATTTCATTGAAAAACTTCATTCCATTAATGAGATATGATTGAGAATGTGTTTTCATATAATGACGTCATAGTGACGTCAAGGTCGACTGATCACTTTGATTTTAGTTCGATTGCCGTCTTTGGGACACGATACATACATGGTATAAGTTTGAACTTGATAGGCATAGCACTTTCTGAGCTAACCTCTGCACAACTTTTGGGGAGAAATAAAGAAAGAAGAAGAAGAAGAAGAAAGAATCCGTACAGATACAGAAGGTGATCCGAGAGGATACTCGGATCACCTAAAGAAGAAGAAAGAATCCGTACAGATACAGAAGGTGATCCGAGAGGATACTCGGATCACCTAACTAGAGATTGTAATTTGTCATCACTGACAAATTAAGGTGATCCGATTTTTTTTTAAATCAATGATTCGAGGTCTGATCGCAATAGGCAACACCATACAGGTTTCATCTGTGTTTAGAGACATTGGTTGTGTGATGTTTGGATTCTCATTTAGAAAAGGAAGTCAAATCTGTCATCTTTGATTCCAAATTCTGTATACACTAGATAACGAAGATACAGCAACAAATATATAATTTAGGCATGACCATACAGGTTTCATCTGTGTTTAGGGACATTCGCCGTGTGATATTCGGAATCTCATTTAGAAAAGCGAGTCAGATCTGCCATCTTTGGTACCATATTCCGTATAACACGTCATAATAAAGAGACAGAATGAAGTATATTTGACCACTGACCTCACTTTGCACAGCCAGGATGGCATCTAAGCAAAATGTGGTTATTTTGTAAAATGATTCTTGTAACATGGTCTTTGCGTGTGCAAAATATGGAAGAGACAGGACATGTATTCACTAAGATACAGAATGAAACATTTATGACCTTTGACCCTAATTTACATACCCAAGATGGTGTCTGATCAAGAAGTTGTAATTTTATGAAATAATGTACGTGACATGAACTAAACATGTGCAAAATTTGAGGGTGATAGACGCTGTTTTTCTTGAGTTATTGCAAAGAAAGTTGCAGAAAGAAGAGAAACATCTCAATACATTGAAGATAAGCTTTAAATTCAACCACGTTTTTTAACGTGATCCCGACATCGTATGAAAAAAACGAAGGGTAAAATACAATAGCCCAAAGTCTCAGCTACAACATATTAAGATCTGGGAGAAATTCACCGAAGCATAAGTGAGCTATTGCTCGAAAAAGATTGTCATAGCTTCATTCGCAGAAAAACCGCACTCCCATAGAGATAACACGTCATAATGAAGATACAGAAAGAAGAATATATGACCTTTGACCCCACTTTGCACAGACATGATGGCATCTGAGCAAAAAGTGGTTATTTTGTGAAATGATTCTTGTAACATGGTCTTTGCGTGTGCAAAATATGGGAAAGATAGGACATGTATTCACCAAGATACAGGATAAAACATTTATGACCTTTGACCCTAATTTACATACCCAAGATGGTGTCCGATCAAGTAATTGTTATTTTATGAAATAATGTACGTGACATGAACAAAACATGTGCAAAATATGGGATTAATAGCCATTGCTGTTGTTCATCTATTGCACAGAAAGTAGTAGAAAGAAAGAAAAACTAGAGATTGTAATTTGTCATCACTGACAAATTAAGGTGATCCGATCTTTTTTTTAATCAATGATTTGAGTCCTGATACTGCAAAGTCTCAGCTACAACATATTAAAATCTGAGAGAAATTCACCGAAGCATAAGTAAGATAGTGCTCTATAAAGAGAGTCATGCCAATTTTCACATCTAAAAAATTCCCTCCCATAGAGATAACACGTCATAGCAAAGATAGAAAAAGAAGTACATATGACCTTTGACCCCACTTTGCACAGACAAGATGGCATCTGAGCAAAAAGTGGTTATTTTATGAAATGATCCCTGTAACATGGTCTTTACGTGTGCAAAATATGGGAAAGATAGGACATGTATTCACCAAGATACAGGATGAAACATCTATGACCTTTGACCCTAATTTACATACCCAAGATGGCGTCTGATCAAGTAGTTGTAATTTTATGAAATAATTTTCGTGACATGAACTAAACATGTGCAAAATATGAAGGTGATAGGGGCTGTTTTTCTTGAGTTATTGCAAAGAAAGTTGCAAAAAGAAAGAAATATTTCAATACATCGAAGATAAATTTTAATTTCAACCAAGTTTTTTCACGTGATCCCGACAACGTATGAAAAAACGAAGGGCACACTTACGATAGCCCTACATCTCAGCTACAACATATTAAAATCTTAGAGAAATTCACCGAAGCATAAGTGAGCTAGTGCTCGATAAAGATAGTCATGTCAATTTTCATTTCCATAAAAATTGCACTCCCATAGAGATTACACGTAAACTGGTCAAATTTGACAAGGTTACCTTCAATCCATTTTTTCGAGGTGATGTCGTCATCAAATCAAAATTGTTTAATTACATTCATGAATGAACATTTCATAAGCTACAACATATTGAAATTTGGGTGAAAATTGGCAAAGGATTAGTGAGATACGCTCGAGTAAACTTGAAATTTGATGACGTCATTTTGAAAATCTACTTTTTTTACTTTATTAAGAAATTTGATATCTTTTAATCATTTTATCAGCATAGCCAGCCCATGAAATGACATGTACAACTCATCACCTTTCAGAATATGTAAAGAAAATGGGGGGTCACCGTCCATCCTGACGAGTAAAATCCGATTTAAAATTGGCGGTTTTTTGGCATAGTTGCACTGTGTATCCCCATTGACGCACGCGCGGAATTTTGAATTTGACGGGCCCGTATGACGTCATATTGAATCGGATCGACTTGAAACTTGGTAGAAATATTCCTTGAAATTTCGGACATCCGATCCGTGTGAAAAAATTGAAAATTTCTATTTCATATTAGCTGTGCGTGCGTATATGTGCGCGCGCGTACGCGTCCGTCCAATTTTTTCAATTTTTCAAAAAATGCTCCAAATGGTCTGAAACGTGTGCAAAAAAAATTTGAGCTGGATTTGAGCATACAAATATTTCAACGCGCGCGTACGCGCGCGTTTTGAGATAAAAATGAATTTTGAGAATATGAGTAGAATGCGCTTGACTTGAAATATATGTGACGTAAATTTCATTGAAATATTCCATTCCATTAATGAGATATGCATGAAAATGTGTTTTCATATAATGACGTCATAGTGACGTCACGGTCGACTGATCACTATGATTTTACTTGCGCTGTCGTCTTTGCGACATGATACATATATGGTATAAGTCTGACATTGAGAGGCAATGCACTTTCTGAGCTAACCTCTGCACAACTTTTGAGGAGAAATAAAGAAGAAGAAAAAGAAGAACAAAGAATCAGTACAGATACAGAAGGTGATCCGAGAGGATACTCGGATCACCTAATCAGTACAGATACAGAAGGTGATCCGAAGGATACTCGGATCACCTAACTAGAGATTGTAATTTGTCATCACTGACAAATTAAGGTGATCCGATTTTTTTTTTTATCAATGATTCGAGTCCTGATCGCAATAGGCATGACCATACAAGTTTCATCTGTGTTTAGAGACATTCGCCGTGTGATGCTTGCATTCTCATTTAGAAAAGGGAGTCATATCTGCCATCTTTGGTACCAAATTCTGTATACACTGAATAACGAAGATACAGCAATGAATACATATGACCTTTGACCCACCTTTGCACTCCCAAGATTGCATCTGATGAAATAGTGGTTATTTTGTGAAATGATTCTCGCGACATCGTCTATACGTGTGGAAAATATGGGAAAGATAGGACAGGTATTCACTAAGATACAAGATGAAACATTTATGACCTTTGACCCTAATTTACATACCCAAGATGTTGTCTGATCTAGTAGTTGTTATTTTATGAAATAATGTACGAGACATGAACTAAACATGTGCAAAATATGGGGGTGATAAGGCGTGTTTTTCTTGAGTTATTGCAAAGAGAGTTGCAGAAAGAAAGAAATATCTCAATACATAGAAGATAAGCTTTAATTTCAACCAATTTTTTATCGTAATCCCGACATCGTATGAAAAAAACAAAGGAAAATGAAACGATAGCGCAAAGTCTCAGCTACAACATATTAAAATCTGGGAGAAATTCACCGAAGGGTAAGTGAGCTAGTGCTCGATAAAGACAATCATGTCAATTTTCACATTAAAGAAAATTCCCTCCCATAGAGATAACACGTCATAACGAAGATACAAAAAGAAGTACATATGACCTTTGACCTCAATTTGCAACGACAAGATGGCATCTGAGTAAAAAGTGGCTATTTTGTGAAATGATCCTTGTAACATGGTCTTTGCGTGTGCAAAATATGGGAAAGATAGGACATGTATTCACTAAGATACAGGGTGAAACACTTATGACCTTTGACCCTACTTTACATACCCAAGAAGGTGTCCGATCAAGTAGTTGTTATTTTATGAAATAATGTACGTGACATGAACTAAACATGTGCAAAATATAGAAGTGACAGAGGCCGTTTTTCTTGAGTTATTGCAAAGAAAGTTGCAGAAAGAAAGAAATATCTCAATACATCGAAGATAAGCCTGAATTTCAACCCAATTTTTTGACGTGATTCCGACATCGTATGAAAAAACAAAGGGCACACTTACGGTAGGGTAAAGTCTCAGCTACAACATATTAAAATCTGGGAGAAATTTACCGAAGCTTAACTGAGCTAGTGCTCGATAAAGATAGTCATGTCAATTTTCATTTCCAGAAAAACTGCACTCCCATAGAGATAACACGTAAACTGGTCAAATTTGACAAGATTACTTTTAATCCATTTTTACGAGGTGATACCATTATCCAATCAAAATATTGTAAATATATGTTTGAAAGAACATTTAATAAGCTACATCATACTGAAATCTGGGTGAAAATTGACAAAGGACTAGTGAGATACGCTCGAATGAACTTGAAATTTGATGACGTCATTTTGAAAATTTACTTTTTTTAGTTTATTAAGAAATTTGATATCTTTTAATCATTTTGTCAGCATTGCCACCCCATGAAATGACATGTACAACTCATCAGCTTTCAAAATATGTACAGAAAATGGAGGGTCACCGTCCATCCTGACGAGTAAAATCGGATTTAAAATTGGCAGTTTTTTGGCATAGTTGTACTGTATATCGCCATTGACGCGCGCGCGGAATTTCAACTTTGATGGGCCCGTATGACCTCATATTGAGTCGGATTGACTTGAAACTTGGTAGAAATATTCCTTGACATTTCAGGCAGCCGATAAGTGTGAAAAAACGGGAAATTTCTATTGCATATGAGCTGTGCGTGCGTATATGAGCGCGCGCGTACGCGTCCGTCCAATTTTTTCAATTTTTCAAAAAATGCTCTAAATGGTCTGAAACGTGTGCAAAAAAATTTTGAGCTCGATTGGAGCATACAAATATTTCAACGCGCGCGTACGCGCACGTTTTAAGATAAAATATGAATTTTGAGAATATGAGTAGAATGCGAATCACTTGAAATATATGTGACGTAAATTTCATTTAAAAATTCCATTCCATTAATGAGATATGATTGAGAATGTGTTTTCATATAATGACGTCATAGTGACGTCATGGTCGACTGATCACTTTGATTTTAGTTCGATTGCCGTCTTTGGGAGACGATACATATATGTTATAATTTTGAGACTGATAGGAGGAGCACTTTCTGAGCTAATCGATACACAACTTTTGAGGAGAAATAAAGAAGAAGAAAAACTAGAGATTGTAATTTGTCATCACTGACAAATTAAGGTGATCCGATTTTTTTTATCAATGATTCGAGTCCTGATACTGCAAAGTCTCAGCTACAACATATCAAAATCTGAGAGAAATTCACCGAAGCATAAGTAAGATAGTGCTCGATAAAGAGAGTCATGTCAATTTTCACATCTAAAAAATTCCCTCCCATAGAGATAACACGTCATAGCGAACATAGAAAAAGAAGTACATATGACCTTTGACCCCACTTTGCACAGACAAGATGGCATCTGAGCAAAAAGTGGTTATTTTATGAAATGATCCCTGTAACATGGATTTTACGTGTGCAAAATATGGGAAAGATAGGTCATGTATTCACCAAGATACAGGATGAAACATTTATGACCTTTGACCCTAATTTACATACCCAAGATGGCGTCTGATCAAGTAGTTGTTATTCTATGAAATAATGTTCGTGACATGAACTAAACATGTGCAAAATATGGTGGTGATAGGGTATGTTTTTCTTGAGTTATTGCACATAAAGTTGCAAAAAGAAAGGAATATCTCAATACATCGAAGATAAACTTTAATTTCAACCAAGTTTTTTCACGTGATCCCGACAACGTATGAAAAAACAAAGGGCACACTTACGATAGCCCTACGTCTCAGCTACAACATATTAAAACCTTAGAGAAATTCACTAAAGCATAAGTGAGCTAGTGCTCGATAAAGATAGTCATGTCAATTTTCATTTCCATAAAAATTGCACTCCCATAGAGATTACACGTAAACTGGTCAAATTTGACAAGGTTACCTTCAATCCATTTTTTCGAGGTGATGTCGTCATCTAATGAAAATTGTGTATTTAATTTATGAAAGAGCATTTCATAAGCTACAACATATTGAAATTTGGGTGAAAATTGGCAAAGGATAAGTGAGATACGCTCGAGTAAACTTGAAATTTGATGACGTCATTTTGAAAATTTACTTTTTTTACTTTATTAAGAAATTTGATATCTTTTAATCATTTTTTCAGCATCGCCACCCCATGAAATGACATATACAACTCATCAGCTTTCAGAATATGTAAAGGAAATGGGGGGTCACCGTCCATCCTGACGAGTAAAATCGGATTTAAGATTTGCGGTTTTTTGGCATAGTTGCACTGTCTATCGCCATTGACGCGCGCGCGGAATTTCAACTTTGACGGGCCCGTATGACGTCATATTGAGTCGGATTGACTTGAAACTTGGTAGAAATATTCCTTCACATTTCAGACATCTGATCACAGTGAAAAAAATGGGAAATTTCTATTGCATATGAGCTGTGCGTGCGTATATGCGCGCGCGCGTACGCGTCCGTCCGATTTTTTCATTTTTTCAAAAAATGCTCTAAATGGTCTGAAACGTGTGCAAAAAAATTTTGGGCTTGATTGGAGCATACAAATATTTCAACGCGCGCGTACGCGCACGTTTTAAGAGAAAATATAAATTTTGACAATATGAATAGAATTCGCTTGACTTGAAATATATGTGACGTAAATTTCATTTAAAAATTCCATCCCATTAATGAGATATGATTGAGAATGTGTTTTCATATAATGACGTCATAGTGACGTCACGGTCAACTGATCACAATGATTTTACTTGATCTGTCGTCTTTGGGACACGATACATACATGGTATAAGTTTGAACTTGATAGGCATAGCACTTTCTGAGCTAACCTCTGCACAACTTTTGAGGAGAAATAAAGAAAGAAACAAAGAAAGAAGAATAAAGAATCAGTACAGATACAGAAGGTGATCCGAGAGGATACTCGGATCACCTAATAAAGAAAGAAACAAAGAAAGAAGAATAAAGAATCAGTACAGATACAGAAGGTGATCCGAGAGGATACTCGGATCACCTAATTCCCTCCCATAGAGATAACACGTCATAACGAAGATACAAAAAGAAGTACATATGACCTTTGACCTCAATTTGCACAGACAAGATGGCATCTGAGTAAAAAGTAGTTATTTTGTGAAATGATCCTTGTAACATGGTCTTTGCGTGTGCAAAATATGGGAAAGATAGTACAGGTATTCACTAAGATACAGGATGAAACACTTATGACCTTTGACCCTAATTTACATACCCAAGATGGTGTCTGATCAAGTAGTTGTTATCTTATGAAATAATTTACGTGACATGAACTTAACATGTGCAAAATATGGAAGTGATAGAGGCCGTTTTTCTTGAGTTATTGCAAAGAAAGTTGCAGAAAGAAAGAAATATCTCAATACATCGAAGATAAGCTTGAATTTCAACCAAAATCTTTGACGTGATCTCGACAGCGTATGAAAAATGAAGGGCACACTTACGGTAGCGTTAAGTCTCAGCTACAACATATCAAAATCTGGGAGAAATTTACCGAAGGGTAAGTGAGCTAGTGCTCGATAAAGATAGTCATGTCAATTTTCATTTCCAGAAAAACTGCACTCCGTAGAGATAACACGTAAACTGGTCAAATTTGACAAGATTACTTTCAATCCATTTTTACGAGGTGATACCGTTATCCAATCAAAACTTTGTAATTTTGTGTTTGTAAGAACATTAAATAAGCTACAATATACTGAAATCTGGGTGAAAATTGACAAAGGACTAGTGAGATATGCTCGA